>NC_031790.1:1767011-1876867 GCF_001522545.3 Parus major
TTATTATTATTATTATTATTATTATTATTATTATTATTATTATTATTATTATTATTATTATTATTATTATTATTATTATTATTATTATTATTATTATTTACCAGCCCCTTGGAGCATGCCACTCTCCTTAAAGGCAGCAATGAAAATCTAGATTAGAACTTCCATAGCTGTTAACCACAGCAGTATTTAAACCTGGATTAAAACCAGTCTAAACAGGAGTAGCTGTGAGATCTTCCTCCTCAGATTTGCATTCTCATTATTCCAGCAGTTTACTGGAAGGTTTTTTTTTACAAAAATGTATTTTAGGAGGATTTGCTCCGTGTGGGGGCAGCGAGGGGCTGGGATGGAATTCCCAGAGCAACCTGGCACATTGGGAGGGGGTCCTGCCACAGCAGAGGGGGCTGAGCTGAGTTCCTTCCAAGCCAAACCATTCCATGATCCCAGCTCAGCACTAATTCCCTTCCCAGTTCTCGTGTTTGAATTGCAGCAAGTCCTTTCCACTCCAAGACAGTTTTCCAAAGGCCTCTTGTACTCACCAGGCTTATGATCATTATTAATTACACCCATTAAAGGTGCCTATCACCAGATCATCTGGGTGCTACCCATCTTTGATTATTTATTTATAAAAAAAAAAATTCTCCAACCTTGTGACAATTTTAATCAAGTGTTTCAGTTGATAATTGCAAGCTGTCAAGGTTAATACAATAAGGCTCATCTCTAATTCTTTTTCCATTTCCCTCCAAGAGGAAAAAAAAAAAAAAGACCCTCTGGGATAATGACTGGTGGTTGCTATATTCCCAACTCATCAGGGAGTGTCCTGCATTGAACCACCTTTATTGAAAAGTTACATCGATTCAATATATAGTAATACAGGCAAAAATAATTACAGCTTTGCTAGCAGTGTAAGACCTTAATCCAAACCTCCCAAACATTCAATAAAATGCGATCCAGGCTGGGAATAGGCTTTTGACAGTGCAGCCCCAACGGAGAGTGGAGGTGGGGTGGAAATGGGCAGAGCAGGGAGTGTGGAAAGAGAGAGAAGCCCTGAGATGAGCTGGGGAAACCAGGTGAGAATTCCAGGCAATATTCCTCCACCAACACACTCCTTGTGTGCTGCAGGAGGAGCTGAGGCTGAAATGAAATGCCAGTGACACAAATTAGGCTTTGCTTGTGTTTTCTGTGTTATAAAATTTGCTATATCAGATCATGGAATGACAAAACCCCAGGATGGTTTAGGTTGGGAGGGACATTAAAACCACTCCCTGCCATGGGCAGGGACGGCTCCCACTGCCCCAGGGTGCCCCAAGCCCTGTCCAGCCTGGCCTGGGACACTTCCAGGGGCAGCCACAGCTGATATGGAAACCTGTTCAATTCCAATTCATATATTATTTTATTATTAATATCTTTAATCCTACAGTAAAAATGTACTTTCATTTAAAGTTAAGAAACTTTCCAAAATGAGGCACCTACAAGTTTTCTCAAAATATTTTTGATGAGACATGGCAGAAACTCAGGTTTAAGCTTTGCTTTGCTTTGCTGGAAGTTTACCTCGATTAAAAAAAAAAAAAAAAAAAAAAGGTAAAAAACCTGCAAATAAAAATAGCATCAGAAAAAAGCATTTATGCCATTATGGACTGACTCTCTTGGGAACAGAGTTTAAAGAGCACCAGCTCCTGATGGCTGAAATTAAGTCGTGTTAAGCTGTTCTGGGGTGCAGCCCCTGTGCCCAGATATCCAACAGCAAGAAAAGGCCACCCTGGATGGGGACAAGCCTGTGCAGGTGCTCCTTTACCTGCTTCAGGCAAAGACCCAGCCACGACACCTCAGACAAAGTTTTTAACCTCCTGGAGGCAGCCTGGATGATTGTGCCTGGAGCAGAATATGAAGATCTGCTCCCCTGGGATGCCTGTGGGATGGAGCCAGCTCGGAGGGCACGAGCTCACCTCTTCCTCCAACCCAGCAGAGCCTGGAAATGGCAGAAATTTCATGGCAGAAATCCAAGGCTGAATCAAGTTTTCCTTTCTAAGGACAGAAAGGCAGGCATGGAGTCAATACCCAGCTCTCCATGTCACTGTGGGACCACCACTATTAGGATTATTTTTGGGGTTTGGGGGTGAGGAGAAGGAGTGGAGCAGTGTCCTTGGTGTCACCAGAAAATCTTCTAACATGCTCACACATATCCTAAAAACAGGCATGAAAATGTTTACCTGCTTTATTTAGGGTTTTTAAACCTATGAGGATTGACAGCAAATTCCAAAGCAATTACAAAAAGTGTCTGTTTTACTTTGGGCTGTTGGGTTTCACTTTCTCTTTCAGCTATCTGCTAAAATTGGCAGGGACTTTAGCCCCACTCAGTAAGAAAATATTTCTTTTCCTATTGTATTAAATAACAGACCATATCCATACTTGCTCAAAAACACAGCTAAAGTGGCAGACTTGTGCCAGCCCAGGAACTTGCCCAAAGCACTTTTTTAAACCCCCTCAAGGAAAGGGTGAAATGAATTCTCAGGAGGACGGGGCTTTAAATGCACCAATAATCCCACAGATTTCAGTGAACATAAATCTTTGCAGGATTGGGACCTCGCACTGCACCAAGGCCCCTTTGAAAACGTGACTCACTCATTTTGTTACATAAATACATCTAAACCCAACTCACCCCTCAAAACCTCAGGGAGCAGCACCGGTTCCAGGCAGCTCCAAATGCTGCTGCTGTTGGTTACGAGGAATACAGCTGCAATTAAAGGCAGGAGAGTGACTAATAAATAATTTACATAAACCCAGCGTTCTGGGCGCATGCCAGGTAGGGCTGCAGTGACTCAGGCACATGGGGGAAACCAAGTGAGGAAGTGAAACTGTTTCCACTAGAGCCAGACTGGCAAAACCCAGCCCTGGCCTGTGGTTCAGTGCTTGGAACTCCCTGGCTCGGTCTTGTCCAGCACATGGGGGAGTTCCTTTGGATTCCACACCTTTCCAGCCCTTCCAAGCTGATGAGCAGAGTGGGTGGGGAGCAGAGACCCTGCTCAGGTTTGGCTTTGGAGGTTGGTTTTGAGTGTTCAGCTTGAGAAGTCGGACTCTGGGGGCTGTTCGAGCAATGTCCATCTCCAAGGATTTCTCTCCAGGGATAAGCACTCAAAGATGGGAAGTTTTTCTGCAAATGCACATGAATTTAATTAACCCTCTCTTTTTTATCCATTTAATAATGCTGGTGGGCCTTTCACAGAATCAGAAAACCAGGGTTTGGGAAGGGACCTGAAATCCCATCAGCACCACCCCTGCCATGGCAGGGACACCTCCCCTGTCCCAGGCTGCTCCAACCTGGCCTTGGGCACTTCCAGGGATCCAGGAGCAGCCACAGCTTCTCTGGGAATTCCATCCCAGCTCCTTCCCAGCCTCACAGGAACAAATTTATTCCTTTTCACCCTGGACCAGACCTTTGCTCTTTGCCTGTGCCACAGTCAGTCCTCACACTTCTCAGTACAGCACCAAAAGATTTAAAGACACTAAAACTCGAATTTAACCTCAGATGATCAGGCCCTTCCTGTCATTCCTGACTGCTCACAGGAGGGAGAAGGGCTCGAATATATTTTGTTCCATAATATTTTGCTGCAATTTCATCTTTTTCTCTTTTCTTTTTCAGCCATGACTGGTCTTGTTGTTCCCCCAATGTAAGGAAGGGGCAGCTTTGCTGCTCTCCCTCTTCCCTTTTTTCCTCCTTTTTTTTTTTTCATTTTTCTTTTACAGCACAATACTACTTATTGTGATGGACCACTAAAAAGAAAAAAATAGCACTACAAGCTCTTTTTTGGGGGAAAGCCAGGCCCAGGAAAAAAACAAACAAAAAAAAAGGAACATTTTTTATGGATTGGACAAGTTAGAAGTCTGCATCATTTACCTGTTTCATATTTCTGACACAACCACATCGACTCCTCAAACATTTGGAATGAAGAATCAGCAAGAGCCAGGATGAACAAGAGTTGGCAGGACGGAATTAGAAATGCAAAGTCTTTCCTGGAAGACATGAAAACCTTCCTAAGATTTGTAAAATATTCAAAGGGGAAAAAAGAAATTGGCAAAGTGATTCAAGCTTGATATTTTGGATACAATTTGTTTTACTTTGTAGGGGTAAAAAAGTTGAAGTTTCTATTTTCTATGGAGCCTTTCAGATATCAATTTAGTTTATGCAGAAAAACAATTCAACAAAACAGGGTACCAGCATGAAAGAATTTCTAGGACAAACTGACATGAATGATGGAACTTTGGTGTATGTGTGTATTTGCTTATAGTTTAACCTCTTTAAAAAAAATGTAAGATGTTTTACAATTATTTAAATAAATAAACTTGTAACTTATTGTATGTAGAGGTAGAAATTAAACCCTTTTTTGGATTTTTTTCCCCCTCCAGTTGTACAATGAAGAAAGATGATGCAAAAATGTAGTGATAAGTTTGAGATATATTATTACTGCTGCAATTGCTCCTCACTTTTCCCCCCCTCTTACTGAATTCATGTGCAAGGATGTATAGGATTCCTTCTGATGAACAAAACCCTCAGAAACTTTCACCTACATTGTGATAAACAGGTCATGTAGGAATTTTTGCACCCTCCTCACCTCACCCCCTTTCCATTTTTTGCTTCAATTAAAATATTCAGGTACTAAGATTAACTGCTAAGTCTCAAAGACCCAGCTGATGAGTGAGTGGCACTTAGGGATTTGAGTGAATCGGATTTTTCACGAGGTACTGAGTTTATTTTATAGATTCAATGTATGAATTGGGAGGGGAAGGGTTCTCTGGGGTTTTCCATGTAGTTAGAACACCTTAAATTCAGTTATGCTTCATATTAAGGGTGCATTTATAAAGGGTGAACATGTATTTGAATGATTTATGCACTTTTATCCCAAGTCATTAAAAATGGTAAGTATTTGCCAGTTATATATTGAAGTTCATAGAGGTAATCAATTGCTTTGAATTTTTCTGTGTTTTAACCTAAAAAGGAGTTCAGTTCTCCTTTGCCCTCCTTTCCTGAAATTGGAAGGTGAGGACAAATCTGATAAAATAAATCACGAATTATCCATCGAAACCAGGGAACACTGAAAAGAATTTGGATGCTGGAAAGCCATTTTTAGTGGGAAAAAAAGAAAAAATCTATGGAGACTCCTCTAAAATCCACACAATTAATGGCTGCCAGGACAGTTGTTCCTATGGAAACACCTTGTTGTTAATCTATAAACCTTAAATAAGGCCCCAGGATCCAAACTTATCCATTGGCCCAGTAGTTTTATGGATGGGTAAGGAAAATTGTGTTCTTGGTGATCTTTAGGGGTGGTAGAACTGGGACAGCTTGCACAGCTGAGCTCGTTTGGGGCTGTTTTGACGCTAATTTGGATTAGGAAGAGCCAAAAATCCTCTCTGCAGATTCACAGCTCTATGGTGATGGGAGGGGGGATGATCTGAGGGATCCTCACCTGAAGGACAGGGCTTGGGCACAGGGCAGCCTGTGCAGGACAACAGAACACAGAATCAGAAAATCCTGGAATGACTGGCTGGGAAGGGACCTTAAATCCCATCAGCACCACCACTGCCATGGTAGGGACACCTCCCACTGCCCCAGGCTGCTCCAAGCCCTGTCCAGCCAGGCCTGGAACACTTCCAAGGACTGGGAAACACTTCCAAGGTCCTCCAGGCTTCCTTTCCTGGTGCAGTTTATGGGATAAACCCACTCACTGTACCTGGAGTTCTAAAGAGTGTCTCAAAGGGACTGGAGACACCAGCTGGGCCATTCCTAAAGCAAGTCCCACTTTTGGGAAGGGTTTTTGTATTCCTGACTGAGCTGTGAGGTTTGTCAGGCTCTTAATTTGCTGCCCTCTCAATGCCACTGATTCCCATTTTAAAAAGGTGGAGTGGGGCTGATCTCTTCTAAAACTCAAGGCCCAACTTATGTTGGCAAAAACAAGGATTTAAAGAGAGATTTGGTGGGAATAACGTGGGTTTTAAGAGACATGGATATAATTAATAATTCATGATCAGGCTACAAAAACTGATTTCCAGAGAAAATGAAATAAAATAAATCCCTGTTAATTAAGGCTGTCAGGTTCTCTGCATGCCTCTCATGTGACCAAGGATGTGGCAGTCACTGGAGGTCAGCCAGCACCCCTGAAACCAAGTGAGCAATGAAATACTAGAGAAAAACAGATGTTAAAAAGCCTGGGGTTGTCAGGGTACCTCTGACAACACCACACAGTGCAGGGCCAGACCTGGGCTTTCCAAACAGCAAAACAGCAACAACAAACCCCCCAAAATTTCATCTATTCACAGGTACTGACATCTCAGCAGGGCTAAGTAGGAGGTGCAAATTCATGTTTGAAATTATGCATTTTCCCAGGGATAAAAATGGATAAAGCACTGGAAGAGTTGGGATTGAAATTTCCATAAATTTCAGTGAAAGCACATTTACTCCTAATTCCAAAAATTATCTTGGTGGACCAGGCTCATTCTATCAAATCCCTTCCTCCATCCCCACCTACTAAAAACCCCAAACAGCTCCAAAGCATGAAAACTATGAATATTCTCCTCCCTGCCTTTCAGGCTACTTCTAAAATTGATCATCAAATAAACTCAACATTCTGTCTGGCAAGTATTCCAGATCAATAGGAATTTCTAGACCACCTGCTGGAGAGCAGCAGTTTCCTACCTTAAAGCCTCTCCTATTTTTTTTTTAACAAATGGGATTTTCATTACAAAATATCTGTCAGGAAAGTTTTCAATTAAAAAAAAAAAATAAATAAAAGAAGAAGGAAATATTCCATGGAAAAATCTGGGTCTTACCCATTCTTTTTTTTTTTTTTTTTGCTTAGCCAGCACAGGCACATGGAAAAAAAAGATCTACCGCATCACTAGAAATCTTGGGAAGATTCAGGGGGGAAAATGACAGTCTGGCATTAAAAAATAATAAAAAAATGAAATTTTCTGGAACACTGACCATTCCTTTCACCCTTCAGTTGTTTTTATCAGGGCTGTCCAGTTGCCCAGTTGCCACAAGTCCAAGTGAAAAAGAGAAACCTCCCAAAAAAGCTGCTCCAAGCACTTGCAGAAAGAAGAGGCACTGCCTGTGCTGATGCAAATATGAAAAATCTGGTGTGCTTTGAGCCAAAAAAAACCCCAGAAAACCCCAAATTAAACCTAGGAATTATTTAGAACATGGCTTTGCTCATGCAGGGAAATCACGGTACTGAAGATGAGCATAGGATTAGTTGAGGTTTACAGAAAAAAACACCTGTAAATAAACACAATCAGAAATCCTTGGCCATGAAGAAAGACTTTGGCAGTGGCAGAACCCTCAGCAAAGAGGGAAAAGACAATTTAAGAATTGACGTGTGAGGACTTTTCTGAGTGTCCTCTTTGAGTGGTTGCTGTTGCCAGTTCCCTGTGAGTTTTCCTCTTTGCCACGGGGAAGATGAAAGTGTTGCAATAGGCAACGTCAAATTCATCACAACTTTGGAAGAGTTGCTTTGATCTCCTAATTTATCTCGGTAGAGCATCTTCCTCCCCCTCTTCCTTTGCACACTTCCAATATGCATGGTTTTTCCAAACCATTTCCTCCCTCCTGTAAATTAAGGCCTCATTTCTCCCTTCTGTATAGTTTTGGGGTTTGTTTGGGGTTGGCTGATTGTTTTTTGGGGGTTTTGGTTTGCTTTTTGTTATTTTTTTTTTTTTTTCTTTGTCAGTTATATACAGTATGAAGTTGCTATGCACAGAGCTTTTGTAAAGATAGCTTTTTGGTTTTTTTGTTTACTGTTTTTAATGGTCCTACTTATGGAAGAATATCTTGTTTGTAAAATGAATATGTCTACTTCAGTTTTAAACTTTAAATTATCCTAACAAAAAAAAATAAAATTTTTGTACTGTAAATAAGGGGGGAATTATCTTAATTTCAGAGTGTTCAATCTGCCTCTTTATCATCCTTATGGGTCACTCAGGTTATCAAACACACTTTAAAAATGGTACAAAATGTTATGTGAGGATTTTTAACTCAAGATTTGGAGATTTGCCTGTAAAACATCCAACCAAAAAGTGGGAAAGCCAGGTTGAGATTATGCTGGGCATGGAATAAGAGCATAGTTAATGGTCTTTTCTGACCATTCCTTTATTATAAATGGACAACATCAGTGAGAGTTCAGTCCTTTTTGGGGGGTAAAAACTTGTAGGATAAGACAGGGGGAAGTCCTTTCTGGACACTCCCCTTTTTGTTATGAGTATACAGTTGGTCAAAGAACAAAATCAAAATTAAAAATTGGAACTGACTGATCCTGGCCTTTCCCTGGACTAAATTTGGGGTTGGTCCTGTTTTAGGCTCCATCTTTGTGCAAAACTCTGAGCAAACAATGAACTGATGCTGCAGAGGTGAACCACATTGGCTGCCAAAAATAATCTGGATATATTTACTCCCTCTTGTGCGGAGTGCACTTCTCAGCCACGGGGATGGACAAAACAGAGTGCTGAAAACTGCTTGGGAAACAGTAACTGGCCATTTGAACCAGGAATATTCCATTTTCTCCAATAAAAATTACTGGAAAGGTTCAAACAAATGAGAATTTTAATGCTGAAGGTCACTTTTACTGACATTTTTGACAGAACGTGAGTCAGTGTTTAAATTACTACCAGATGTCAGTGAAAGCATCTGAAAACAGGAGGCACTAACAGCCCAAAGCTGAGGGGAAAACAGAGATTTTTGGTATCCTGCACCACCAATTCCTCCTTTCAGGATAACGTGCAATCAGCAGATGACCTTCATCCCAGCACTGACACACCAGGTTTTCCACTCTACTGACGAAATATCCTTCATCTCCTCTTGAACAGAGGCCCATTCTCCTGAAAAACCTGATTCAGCTCTTTCTTCCCCCCCTAAGAAATCCCAGCAGTGTTTTAAGTGATGACTTTGGTGATAAAACCGACAGTTGCTGTGAAAGGGATTCTCAGTCTTTAACAGGGCCCTACTGTTGGGTTCCAGAGAGGAAGTGTGCTGGGCAGATGAAAGCTGGAGATCTGCTGTTCCACTCCTGCTTTTATTACATCTCTTAAGGACTTGGTGATGGACAGACACAAACATGAGCCTGGGGTGTGTCACCCTCCAAGCTGGAGCCTGAGCAACTTCCAAACAAAATGCTGAGGGAGGGAAGAAGGAGATGTATGAGGGTTTGAGACCAAAAAAATCAAATCTTCTTAACTCAAATAGGCACATAGACAAGTCCCTCCAAGCACAAGTAGCTCAGGTTATCAAGGATCATCTGCACAGAAATGTCTTTAAAAACAAAAATAAATCTCTAGGATCATTGCCATGAATATATTTCATTACCAGTCTTACTCCATTCTTAAAAAATAAAAAGTGTGAAAAAAGGTTTTTTTGATCAATGTTGAGACCAAAACAGGCTTGAAACCTCCGCCCACGTTAAATCCTTGGCTCACCAGCTTTTACAAGAAGATCAGATGTTCAACCTTCCCTCCAAAGTTGCTACTACAATTTGGGAGAGTTGAACGACCTTGGTCACATCAGACATAGAAAGCAGCTCTTTTCCAAAGGCAAAAGTGTCTGGGGGGCTGTAAATTTGTAGAGTATCAGGAAGAGCAAAGGAATATTCCTCCTAAGGGCAGTGAAAATAGGAATTAATGATCCTGCAGGTTGTCCACACCTGGCACGGCCTGCTCGCTCTACCTCGGCTCAGAAAGGCCTTCTAGAACAGCTCATCTTCACCCAGCCCAATTTTTGTTTCTTTCTAGGCATTTTCTAGATATAAAAAAATCCAAATTTCACTTCAATAAATTGTGAAACAAAAGCCACTCCTTCAGCCACTCGTGTGGGACAGGCAGGGAATTGCCAGCCCGGTTAAAATATTTATCTCTGTGACAACACACAGCTGCTGAGGTGCAGGGATCTGAAGCTTTAATGGCAGCAGGTTATTTGGGCAGGAATGTCTCATTAACTCCAGCTGGAGATGGAGCTGAGGGTGCCGACAGAGCAGGGGAACAAACACCCCCTGAGATCAGGGGAAACCCAACACTTCTCCATCCTGGCTGGAAAGGCACCAAAAAATGTCCAGTGGAGGCAAGAGGAGAACTCTGGGGGAAGCACAGCGGGGAGGGTGGGAAGGGAAATGGGATCTCTTGTCCTGTGCTGGGTCTGGACAAAGTTTCATGAGAAAACACAAGCCTGGCCCTGGGCATGGCCTTTTCCACAGGGAGACGCAGATACAAACCTCCACCCTCTGGAGGCACAGGAATTGTACCTCCTGAAGTCACTGTCTTTGGCAAGGGAAGGTCCTTGAAAATATGGTGCAGGTTTTCAGAGAGGCATTTTACACTGCTTTTACAGTGTGACATTAATAATTTTAATGGTGGTTATTCCTACTTTAAGTTGTGATTTTTAAGATATGACTCAGTTATTTCTAAGAGTAATAGAGGAAAAAAATATTTCAAACAGCAAGCAGCCTTTTGAGAAAGCTTTGGATGAATTTTCCTAACCTGGAAGAGAAATTCAAGCACCTCTCCTTTTCTCAAGACTCCCTGGTTTAAGCAGCAGCAGCACACCATGAGAGTCAGGTTTGTGTGGGGTTGGGATGGGGAAGGACTTCTCCCAACACTTCCCTGCCATTGCAGGGACTTGATTGGAATTTACCAGCAGGGTCCCTCTGACACTGAAATTGCTGCAGTCATTTCTTTGTCTTTAAAATGCCATATAATTGCTAATGTAATTAGTGATGTATACAGAGGGGGCCCGTGCAATTACCAAGTCCTAAGATCAAGTAATTAATGTTCTGTCAACAAAACAGCAACTGTTTCATTAACAACTGTCTGGGTTTGAAAACAGATCAACTCAGAACATACCCACTTGGCTGAGTTTGGCAAGAGCAGTGAATTCCAGCCCAGAACACACCAGCCTGGATCAGCAGGGTGTGGAAAATGGGATTGTGCCATTCCCACCTTCAACTCCAGTTATTCCTTCCCCAGGAAGATGAGGATTCACCACCACTGCCCATAGGAACAGCTGGAGGTCCCAGTTTTAGGGATAATCTCTGGTTTTAAAAAATTTGCAGAGGGTTTCTAGGACCTGCAAAGGTTCATTGGATTGCAGGACCTGGAATTTTGGTGAGGCCTATGATTTTGCCGATCTCTGAATTTCCTTTGTATTCCCAGGGTTTTCTGAGCTACCACCACCCCAAGCACCTCCCTCAAAGGGAAAGAAGTGGGGTGCCCGTCCTGGTCTGATTTCTCACTCTCCTTCCTTTACGAATTTGAGTTTTACAAAGGTTTTTTACCCAGGTTTTCACCTTGCCCTTTTCCTCCCAGCTCTTTTCGGAGAGCTCACACCCCTCCAAGTGGCAGCCAGCTCCCCTTTGGTGTCCCTTGCCTGTCTCCTTGTCTCAGTGCTCCTGTCCAGAGCCCATTCTGCAGGGTGAGACCCTGAAAGGTGCAGCCTGGAAGGAGCTGTGCTGGTTCCTCCCCAGCTCCAGCCTCTGCTCTGTCCCCCTCAGCATCACCCACTATTCCTGCACTCTCAGTTGGCTGTTTGAATGTGCTATTTGGGGTTTGCATTTGCTATTTGGGGTTTGCATTTGCTGTTTGGGACTTGAATTTAGTATTTGGGGTTTGCATTTGCTGTTTGGGGTTTGAATTTGGTATTTGGGGTTTGAATTTGGTATTTGGGGTTTGCATTTGGTATTTGGGGTTTGAATTTGGTATTTGGGGTTTGCTTTGGTTGTTTGGGGCTTGAATTTGCTGTTTGGGGTTTGAATTTGGTATTTGGGGTTTGCATTTGCTGTTCAGAGAGGGATCCCAGGACACAGCTCAGACTTGGAGTCCTGATGCATCACCTCCAATTTCCAGGATGGGAATGCTCCCTGTGCCCCCAACACCACATTTGCTGAGCCTCCAACCCAGGTTGAGCTCAGTGCTCCACCCCATTCCTCAGAGGATGAATTCCCAATCCTCCAGCCTCCGTTCCTGCTCTCCCTGCCCACTTTTCCCTCAGACAGCACAGGGGCCAGAGCACAGCACAGGAGCTGTGGCAGGCTGAATTAAGCAGCAGGAGCAAGAGGGATCAGTGAGGATTTCCGGGGAGATTTGAAACACAAACAAGCATGAGGAACTCTAAAAGTACACAATTTTTCCTCCCGCTCTGTGCGTGTAGTTTTATTGCAGGGTAATTAAAGAACACTTTAAAATTGTGATTAATGGGCTTTTTAGCTTCAGAGAAATCACATCTTTGATGTCAGTTGCTTAAGCATTCAGTTTACTTTGCCATTGAGGAATGGAAATAAATAAAGAATGCCGAGGATGCTTTTTCCCCCTTTCCTACTTTCTACAGGGAAGGTTTGTAACACTCACATGGATAAAAATGGGATTTATGCAAGAAAAAAATGCCCTCCCAGTCTGACTGAACAAAACCCTGGTCACAGGGTTCAGCTCTGGTCCCACTCAGTGTCACAGTGGGACTCCAGCTGCACTTGGTGTTTACACAGAATTTGGAGGTTCCCTCTTCTGGGAAGCTCCACACAGCAGCAATAATTCAGATTATTGGATTTTAAAGGGGGTGGGGAAAGCAACTGTGGCGATGCAGATCCCAAACCAGCACCAGGTACCTTCACAGCCCATTCCCTGGGGAAAAGCCGCTTCCCTGGATGGAGGGAACAAGCTGTTCCTGGTCTCTTTAGCAACACCAGCACATCTCAGGTGCCCCAAACCTGCTTTGCTGCTTAGTTTGAGGCACTGATTGAAGCAATACCCCTCTAGGGTGCTTGTTTTTATTTCTTAGGACTATTTTTAACCACGGGTGCATTTGCACAGAGTGGGGAGTTAAGGAAGTGATGAGTTCTAATTGCTCTTATTTCTCCTCCCATTTAAGATCTGGGCTCCAACACCACCCACAAGCCCTAAACCCCACACTTTTTATCATAAACGTTATGGAGGTGCTTAGTCCCATAGTATTTTCACCCCCCTAGCAGCCTATTTAGCGAATATTTTTTTCTTAAAGACTAATTTTCACCCTTTTTTCTCCATTTCTCCTCTCTCAGCTTTTCCCTTTACATCCATAATTACAAAAAAAAGAGGAAAAAGGCAGGTTTTGGGGTTTGAGGGAATAAATTAATCAGTTAGCCTATATTTAAGCACCACTTTCTTGAAATATTTTTGAGCTTTATTGGAGTTCCTTAACATATTTTTGACGGTTTATTATCTTTTTTTTTTTTTTTTTGCATAAATCCTGCCCCACACACATGCACACATACACACTCTTCCTTCCAAATATCCTCTTCTAGGCAGATTAAAATTATGGATGCTTTCATTCAGCTGCTTTTGGAAGAAAAAAGGAGGAAAGGAAAGAGGGGAGTGGGGGAAGAGGCAACTTTAATACTCTACAGTAGCACAACCCTCCTGGGCACGAGGCAGTGCTCAGGTAGACACATCTGGTGAAATGCATCACATCAAATTAGTATCAAGGGTATTGAGATTCCGAGACGCCTGGCAGACAATTCCCCTTCTAATGTACTGCTTTGGAGCTTGTTGAGGAAACTTGAATCCCAAATCTCCAGTGAAATGAGTGATACTAAACATGCCTGCTCAAATACTGAAAGTGAAGATCAAAGACACAGTGTCCAAATTGGCTTTGCAAACAAAGAAAGCCTGGGGATCCCCAGGAGGACGTGGTGCTAATTTTATCAGATCTCCTTGACTTCTTCCTCCCAACAGTTTGTCATTTAAGAAAAAATAATAATTGTAATAATGAGAATGCATTGCTGGCTGGCTGGCAGGAACCTGGTTGTGAGACAAACAAATTCAGTGCCTCTTATGGGTGTGCTTTGCAAGGCACCTTAATCCAGATAAAGTGAAAAACAAGATTTCAGATTTCCCTCTGAAATCTGCCCACGCCTCGGTCCCCAAACCTCACAAAGACAAACACACAAGGCCATGAATATTTCAGTACAGCTCAGCCCTTCAGATCAATACAGGCAACTCTCAAGTTCTATTGATTTTTCAGACGTTTGGCTCACTGGGGTGATAAAATATTTCTGAAGTTATGAAACCCTAGCTGGGGAGCTTTTGCTGATGCCTCAGCATTTACCAGACACATCCCTCTCCCCTCCATGTGGATTTATGACTAAGCAATAAGTCCTGGAAAGGTGGGCCCTGCCATCCCAAAGGGCCCACTTAAGGTCAAAAAGAGAAATCAGGGCGGTCCTTCAGGTCACCAAAAATTCTGTTTTCTGAGGTAATCACTTATTCTTTTCCCTCCAAGTCCTCACTCCAAGATTCATTAGGCAGCGAGTGAAATTCTCTTTCAGTGTCCCCTGTAAGCTGTCAGAGAGAAAGGGACACCAAAGCAGACACCAAATAAAGCAACTCCCTGCTGAGGCAAGGGAGTTAATCCTCTCCATATGGAAGGGAAATGCACTTAATTATGTATTTATGCATGTCATTGCAGGCTTATATCTTGTTTCACTTTCATCCACAATGATCCAAACCTATTTCAATATAATGAGTAAACATTTCTGGGTTTGCAATAACAGAAGCACTCACTCACCATTTCCCAACCGTTTCCTTGCAGCTCAGTGCAGTTTTTATTTGTCCTGGAACAGCACCCAGGGAATGCTGGGCTGGACTGTGACTGTAAAGTGTTTCTAGTTACAAAACCCAGAAGAGCTGGCCCCAAAGAGCTTAAAACTGAGCTGGAAAAGAATTCTGAGAGAGGAGAGTGAACCTGTGGATTTTGCTTGCAATATTCCAGTTATTCCCTCCCAAAATGGGTATCTCTGTATAACCAAAACTCACTTTTTTAACCCAGTGGGTTCCCCACAGTCCAACAGAGTCACTCAGGGACTGAGGTCATTTGCTGGCCCCACCAAGAGACCTGGTATGTGAATTAAGTTGCGTTTTGGTAGTTCAGGAGGAGACTCCGCTCTGCTTCTGTATTTTAAGCTGTTTTTATTATTATTAATATTATTAATATTAGCGGTTTTTTGCAAGGAGCTTTAAGGGCGAGGGACACCCTGTGCTCCCTGTTGTCCCTCAGGTAGCAGGACAATGTCCCAGCCAGCCCCTGCCAGCTCCAGGGAAGGTTTCAGGGGGAACAAATAGCAGAGGAAAGACCTGTCCATATCCACAGGCCAAGGTGAGGAGGGACCCTAGGAGACATCGCCAGAGCTGCAGCCTGCAATCAAAGAATGGCAACAGAAAGGACATTTTCCAAGTGATTCACTATAAAAGAGGATTTGTGTGCTTGGACAAAGACCCACTGGCACAGTTACACTGCCCTGATCTGTGCATGAGCTCAAGAGAGCACCTGAATTGCACTGAGACACCCAAAAAAGCTCATTTAGAGACCCTTCCCCAGGTGCCAGAGCTTGGCATGGGAATCCAGCTTGCCCAACTCCCACTTTTCCCCTGGGTGGTGGCCTTTTAGGATTTTCAGGGAGTCAAAAACAAAAACCAAGCCCTTCATTTCACTTCTTCAAACCAAATTTGGCTTTCATCCCTCCCCCTCTTCCTGGCAAAGAGAATCCATCATCCCCCTCATTTCAACACGTTCCAGAGGGCTCTGCAGCCCAGCCCGGTAAAACTCTGCTGCTGTATCCCAGGCTGGCACTTCAAAAATGCAAGTTCACATCATTCCATCCCCATCCAGCCCTCCCCTGACAACAATACCTGGGAAGAACCCTCAGTCAGTTAAAACCCACCTCAAACCCCCACATTGGCCATCTCTAATCCAATTACACTTCTCAAGCTGTTCACTCCCAAAACCCCCTCAAATGCTTTCTGATATTTTTCCCACAACTGGTGTTAAGCTGTAATTGCTCACTGCATCTTTTTGCCCATCTTGAATAATTGGTGTTAGATTTGCCACTTTATAGTCCTTGGGAATGTGACCTGTCATTATAAAGCTTCTAAAAAATCTTCGTTAACGCTTCCCAATTTTCTCTCCTTTATTTCCTCCTGCAGCAATGGATGTGCCCTCCCTGGACCAGATACCTGATCTGCCTTTGGAGCACAAAAAACCTTTCAGCAATAATTTTTGCAGTCATTTACGCAGTAACACCTCTAACATGCCTGGGAATAGAGAGTCGGGTCTTTAACGGATGTAAACTGGCAGAGCTCCACAGATTTAATGGTTACCTCGGTTTGCACCACTTGGAGGGTTCACTGAGAATTTTCTGCACATTTACAAGCTCAGACAAGTTCATTTCTCATTATTTAAAAGGCTCAGCTTGAATACTGCATAGAAAATCAAACTCAAGTGATGAGAGCAGCTCTTATTAAATAAGAGATTTCCAGACTAAGTGGAGACTGTATTTCAGGACATGCCCAGTGGGAGGTCTATTGAGGATCAATATCCTCAATGATCTCCTTGATCTGGACCCTCAGTGCCTCATCTTCCAATTCCCATCTTTCCATTTCCAGGAGGGCTGGGAGGTGCAGGAGGTGGGATTTTGACAGCCATAGCCAGGAGGATCCCCCTTTAGATGAGACACACGTAGGTTTCCCTTTGGAGAGGAGGGATTTGGATACAGAAGATGTTCTGGAAGGCTGTGATTTCCTAGTGCAAGCACAAAACTTTCCTTCAGCAGGTTCTTGTAGAGTTTCAGCAGTACCTGGTGCTCTGATTCCCATCTCCCAAATCCCTGGATCTCAGCTGGTATTTATGGTGCTTTAACACACACTTGCAGTGGCTGGCTGGACCATTGCACACTTACTCTCCAAGCCCCAGTGTCCAAGAACATTTAAATAAAATAATACATAATATAAATATATTTTACAAGATAGAATTAGATATAATAGTAAAAATAACACATTAAAAACACATTTCTTGACCAAGGATTGCCCAAACTCTTTATAAAATGGATGGAATTCCTCAGCCATGTTGGGTTTGTCCATTCCTCCTTCCCTGACTGTCGCAGCCCAGGCTGGTGTCTGGTTTTCCCGGACAGCTCTGGGCAGGGGAGGCAGCTGCACCCCACACTGTGACCCCCTGGCCCCTTCCAGCAGCCCCTAATTCCCGGTGTTACACGATTCCTAATGGCACTTTTTTGGCGCTGGACAGGGCAGAGGTCAAGGTCTGGAATGTCACCAGAGCTGCTACTTAACGGGGACAGACAATTAGGGGATTGTCTGAGGAGCTGGGCTGTGATAAACTGCCGTCAGCCTGGGAGGTGATAAGAACAAGCTGCGGAGCCACCAGCCTTCCCTTCCCAGCCTCCTCATTCTCATTCTCATTCTCATTCTCATTCTCATTCTCATTCTCATTCTCATTCTCATTCTCATTCTCATTCTCATTCTCATCCTCATCCTCATCCTCATCCTCATCCTCCTCCTCATCCTCATCCTCTTGTGGGACCCCTGGAGTTCCCCCTGCCCTCTGCTGCTCCACATCCAGCTGTGGGCACCCAGCTGCACTCAAAACCCTTCGCCCTCCAGAGAACTGGGGCTGGGCCCTTTTCTTTGTCATTTATGAATTAATTTGTAATTTAGACTTATTATGATGTTATTTATACAAATACAGAACTCCTAGTTTGAAACTAACAGCCATTCCATGACAGGCACACACACCCCACTGCCACATGCAGAAAAGAGCTGAAACAGCATTCCCAAAACCCACATTAAGCCACTGAGTTACTGCATTTTAAATATTATTTAAATAATATTAAAATATTTTTATTTTATTTTATTTTATTTTATTTTATTTTATTGTATTTTATTTTATTTTATTTTATTTTATTGTATTTTATTTTATTTTATTTTTATTTTTTATTATATATTTTAAAATATCTTTATTTTAAATAACAAAACTAATCCCCTAAAAAAACCCAGGAAAACCATTATTCCCAAGCATCTCAGGCTATTTGTCACATCTAAATTATATATTTAAGATGACCAGGCCCCATTTATTCCTGGTTGGAGGTGGGGAATAAATATCACCTTTTTTTTTTTTAACTGCAAAATATTGATAATAACATTACACTTTTCCAACACCTCTAATTCCATCAATCTCCCAGTATTTTATTGTGGCTCTGGTTCACCAAAAAAAATGTAATCACAGAATTAAAATCCCATTTACTCCAGCAGAATGTGCTCAAGTGCTTTGCTGAACTGGGGGACTAAACTATTAAAATTTACATGCCCACAAGGCAGGAATTATCTACCCTGGTTCACAGAGGAGAGGAAATGAAGCTCGCAGAGAAACTCCCTCAGACCTACACTCGGTGATTCAAGGTATGCCCAGATCAAACACAGGGGTGCACAAGGATCCAAAAACAACAGACTGGGGGCAGACCCTGCTTTAAAGAGTTTGATGTGCTCATCCCTGAGCCACAGAGACCAGGCTTGAGTGGGGAAGAGACCAGATGGGAGGGATGAGTCCATGGGCACTGAATATGAATAGTCTGGAGAAATCCCATTAATTGCTCTTTTCCCTCAGAATGGGCACCCAGCTCTTGCTTGAGAACTCAACCTCTGAGATCCAAATCTTGCCTCTGGCTTCACAGAAGGGTTTATGGAAATGGCAGCCTTTTCAAGCTCTAGAGCCAGCAGGAAAAGCCTTGTGGATGTGTGTCTTACCCAGAGCTGTTTTACAGGACCTTCCCAAGCGCCACACAATGTCCTGGGAATTCTCCCCCCCGGTTTCCGAGTGGGACTAGGGGAGAAACCCTGAGGATTCTGCTGGTGTTTGACACTGAACCCACCCACACATGGAGGGAGGGACTCTTCAGCCCCTGTGTGGGCACAAGCCATAAACTCACAGCTCTCTTCTGCCTGCTTGGCTTTACAGAGCTCCCAATAAACTCCACACAAAGCCAACATTTTGGGCAAACTCTCCCTTACATAAATCAAAGGTAAGAGAAAATCCAGGATGTGTTTTACTTACATCCCTCAAATAAGGCACTTGGGGCTTTGGGGGTTTTGTAGTTTGTTGTTTTTTGGTGTTTTTTTTTTCCTCTTTTTGTTTCAAACCAACTTTTGTCAGATGAGTTTGTCTGAAAATTTCTTGTAAAGCCCTGAATAAGTTCTGCTGAGCAAATCCAGGCCTGCATTTACTATTCTCAAGCTTCCAAGGCACCTTCCTGCACCATAAATGCACCGTCATGGAGCAGTGAGGGGAAAAAAAAGGAGGGAAATGAATCAGGGCTGGTCATATCCAAACTATTAAATGTAAAACTTCTGTTTGTGAGCCTCAGAGGCTTCTTAAAGTGTGGGGAACGTCATCAGTCTGCCTGTGCTGGAGGCTGTGGGTTGTTTAAAGCTTGGTGAAGCACGGTTTCTTTGAGGTTCAGACCCACTTAAACCCTGCCTCATGTGAAGTGAGAGGTTCTATAAAAACTGGGAAAGAATGGCTCACTTGGAAAACATCTGTTGCAAGGTTCTTTGTCGTCTGGACCAGTGACAGACTCAGATCCAACCAGTGCTAATGAAAGGGTTGCTCGGGACTGAGAGAATGGAGATGTGGATGTTGTTACCCACTAGCTACAGCTCTGTCTGGCCCAAATTCTGGAAGAATTTCTTCATGAAAAAGGGCTGTTAAACATTGGAATGAGCTGCCCTGGGAGGTGTGGAGTCCCCATCCCTGGAAGTGTCTAAGGAAGGCCTGGGTGTGGCACTCAGAGCTCAGGGCTGGGGATGAGGTGGGGATCAGGCACATATAGATGACCTTGGAGGGCTTCACCAACCTCATTTTTTTCCCCATGATTCTCTAAAATGATTCTGGGAGTCAAAAGACCAAGTCAGAATCTGCCTTTGCTTTCCTGAAACGCCTGATGCAATAGGAACCTACTCCATGATAATTTCCATTGCATTATAAACAATTACAGATGAGTGTTTGTACAGCCTGGGCAGAATTTAGAGCTACACTGGGTAAAAACCTTCAGCTTCTCTTGTTGCTTCTGTGCTTCCACTGGTACAATTCTCCTGCAGAAGGAGGCCTTTCCTCCTCCCCTCATATAATTTGACCCCCGGGGCATCAGAGCTTTCTCCTCTGCAGCTCCTGCCCATCAGTGCATCTCCTTTGCATCTCTTTTCCCCTCCAACTCAGTCACACTCTCTTCTAAACTCAGCTGGAAGCATCTCTTTTCCCCCTTGCCCATGACTCTTAATTTCTCTCTCCCTTGGCAGTTATTTAACTCATTAACTGAATTAATTTTAACCCTAAAGCACTTTGGGTGAATAGATTTTATGAAAGATCTGATGCAAAATGAAGTCTTGGGGGCCTTTTTTGGCACTGTAGGTGCACAAAAGAGCCTCAGTGTGCCTGAGAAGCAGACCCTTATTTCCCAATTTCGACGTGGAGTTGAATCTCAGAGACACTCCCAGATTCCATTTAATGACAAAGTGGCTCTTTGATTGATAAAAGTCCCATGCCTCTGATGCAGACTAAATAGCCAAGCATCCTGAACGGCGGAAAAATTATTCTTGGATCTGTATGAAATGAGGCTCTCCATCATTTTCCCACACTTGCTCCTTAGAAAAATCCCTTTTCATTTTATAATGCTGTTTTATTAGGAAATATTAAGAGCAGAGGAGACTCCAACACAGTGGTTTTGCCTTTTTCTCTGAGAGGTGGCTGTTTGGCAGGGAAAATAATCCCAGAAAGTCAACAGAGAAATAACATGGAAGTTGTCCTACAGATTATTTATTTTGCTTAGGTGCACTGGTGGCTTTGAAAAGCAGTTTAGTTTCTCTTTCAGGTCAATAACACATTTGTTCACCAAAATTGAGCTGGAGACAAGAGTCTACCAACAGGAGGTATTGATTGGAGGCTGCCAGCACCCAAAAAGGAGTATTTTCAGCTGGCTGGGCAGAAGTGGCTTCTGAGGCTACAATTTTCCACATAAATGCCAGCACGAGGAGGAGGAAGGGAGCCTGCAGGAGTGTGAGGGAAGGAAAGGGAATTAGGGCTGCTCAGAACCATTCCCATAGATATTCCACATATTCCACGGACAGGAACACAGCTCCTGACTGGCGACTTCATGGGATTCAGACCATCTGAACCCAGATACACCCACAAATTTATACATTTCTATATCATTGGCTGCATTCTAAAATGATGATCACTGTCCACCCTGCTCTTTGGAACTGGGAAACTCATTATAGCCAGACCATCCTTTCCAGAGGCAGCCAATTTTCCCTGATATTTTCCCTATTAGGGTCTAGCACAAATCTCAACTTTAAAGAGCATTTCTTCATCAATACAATTAGAGAACAGAGAACTAAGAGTGGCTCATAAAATCATCTTCTGTTTCCTATCCCTGCCACTGAATCACCTCGAGCAAATCACTTCCCAAATCCTTTTTTATTCCCAACCCTTCCCTGCTCAGACCAACAGCTCCTTGGGACAGCGACACTGGGTGTGAGAGGTGAGCAGGTTTCATGTCATGACGGCTCTGCAGATGAACAATGTTCCCATAAAAATATAAATACACAAAGTGCCTGGAACGTGCCCCATCCCAAGGGTGCCCAAGGCCAGGTTGGACAGGGCTTGGAGCACAGTGGGATAATGAAAGGTGTCCCTGTTTGTGGCATGGGGTGGAATGAGGTCTTTAAGGTCTCTTCCTACCCAAATCATGGTTTATGCTATAAATAATGGGAAAAAAGGGTCCTGGTTGGCTGCTATCCTCTTATCCTGAAAGGAAAATCAGTACCTATTTGCAGACAGTCTGGCACACAAAAGCTTCAGCCCATTTTTTATTATAACATACTTATTTCAGTGTGTTTGAAAGTTTCATCAGCTTCTGCAGCAGGACCAAACTTCCAGGAAAAGGGATAAAAGGAGCCAGAGCACACTGCTGATGGGCTTGGGAAAAGGGGGAGAAAAGGAGGAGCAGGGGGAGAAAAAACGAGCCTGTCTGCAGCTGCTGCTGTTTTCTCCCACACTTTAATCACCCTGCTCTGATCCTCTCAGCACAGGTGACCTCGCAGCTCCTTCCTCACCTGTAATTCCCGGATTTCAGCTCATTTCAGAGACTGCTCAGAGCCAAAGAGGAGCCCCTGCACCATGGACACGTCTCTCTGTCCCCGAGCCACAGAGTACATTGACCCCAACCCCAGCCCTGGAGCTGCTGCTGGTTTTCCCTGGGAGCAGAAAATAAGGAGCAGGGTTGAGGAGCTGAGCCAGAGTAATTTGGGCAGTTATTCTTTGCCTGAAAGGTGATCCTGAGCGTTTATCCCCTTCTCGTTAGTGGCATCATTCAATCAGGACGACTCAGCCTCCGAGTGAAGGGATTGCAGCCACCCAGGGAATTCCTCACTCCAGCCAGGAAATGTGGGGTTTTTTAGTTCAAACAGCATCTGTAGGAAGCTGGTAAACAACAGCTGAGATGATGAAAGATCACATCAGCTCCTTGCTTTGAAGTAAAAGATATTAAAACCACGAGTGCAGGAGTTCTTATTCTAGCTCAGCCCCCCCTGCCTGCTGATCCCCGAGAACCTGGCATGGCTCTGGCTGCTGCATAACAAGCTGGATAATAAAAATCCATAAAAATATCAACAAGACTCTTGGAAGTGACATGAAAAAAGCGAGGGAGGCCTATTTCTGGTGATGCTGCCATTAAAGGCAGTTTGTTACTCGATGCCTGGAATGAAATCAAACATCCTTCCAGGCCCAGACTGACATTTCCAGTCTCAAAAACTTAGGAGGTGTCGTCACCTGGCTGGGCACGTTATGGATATTCCAAGGCAGAGCCATCAGCATCATTTGTACATGCAGTCAACATCAGGAACAAGGACAAGGGGTCACATTTTAACAGACTTGTGAGGCACTGAACTGTGAATTCTCCAATTTGCAAAGTCAGGTCGATTTCTGTTATTAATTATGAAGGCACAAAAGCAAGTTAAGGAGCCTCTGCAGGGCTGCAAGTCAATACCTACCATGGACTCAATGACCCTGTGGGTCCCTCCCAGCTCAGCTTGTTCTGTGATTCCCTAAAGCTGCTGGAAAAGCTGTGGACACAGCTGCTCCTGAAGGTTCTTTCCAGCCCTGACACTACCTGAGATTCAGAGCACACATCCCTGCCAGCCCACCAGACCTCCTCACCCTCTCCCTACCCAACATCTGCCTTTCCCACCTCTCCCAAAGCCCCTCAGCCTTTGGTTCTGTGCTTCCCTTCTCTTCCCCCACCACCAACCTCTCCACCTTGATTTCTCCTCTGAGCTAATTCATCCCCTCATGTTTTCTACCCTTGAAAGAAAAGGCATCTCCAGAATGCAGAGGATGAAGCTCTGGCCTGGGATGGTGGAGTCTCCTGAATTCCAGGGCTTCCAAGCAGTTTCCCTCTCTCAGCTATTCCTCTATAAAACAAGAACAATTTACATCTTCGTTTGAGAAATGCTTTGAGATCTCCACATGAAAAGAGCCAAACAGCAAGAATGAATAATAGATGAGAGCTACAGGACAAGAGACGGGTTTATTCCTGGTCCTAACATGCCAAGTGCAATATTTTTATCTGTGTAAATATTTTTCCACAATAAATTATTGTTAGTAACTGCTTTTTCCCTGTTTTTTGTTTTTTTTGTGTTTTTTTTTTGTTTTTTTGGTTTGATTTGATTTTTTGTTTCTGTTTTGGTTTGGTTTGGTTTTTGGTTTTGGGCATATTTTGGTGGGTTTTTTTTTATTTTTTTGGTGGTTTTTTGTTGGTTTTTTTTTATGGGTTGGTTTTGTTTTGTTTTGTTTGTTTTGTTTTGTTTTGATTTTGTTTTGAAGCATTGAGCTTTCAAAATTTCCTGGTCAGAGAGACCTCAGAAAAACATAACCTTGAAGATGTGGAGTCTCTTTCTAGAGCTACTGTACAGCCCTTTGTCCCCCAGAAAAGGACCCCAAATTGTGTATTTAATACATATCCAGGCATCATTAAAAGGGTGCAATAAGCACCTAAAGTCGAATTCAAACACTCACATCCATATGTCAAGAGATGCCTGAAAGCTGAAATACTCAGAGGCATTTTGCCACCTGTTTTGATTAGATGCCTTTCAGCACATTAAAATACATTTATTTCTGATGCCATGAAGTTTACAGAGAAAAACAAAGAGCAGAAAACAAACATCTCACAATAAACCCCACACCATCAGCTCTGGCTCTTCAGCAGAGCTGGGTTTGTGATTTTAATGTAACAAATCAGAAATCTAGCTGCTGTTCCCAAATGAAGGAGGGATAAAGGATGTGGAGAAGGGGCTGGGCAGGGCTTGGAGCAGCCTGGGACAGTGGGAGGTGATCCCCAAGCAGGGATTTAACCATCCCAACACACACCAGTCCATGATTCTAGGGTTCTGCAGAAAGCAGATGTTCCAGAGGCTCCAAACAGCCACCAAGGAGCCTCATTCTTCTTGTTTTGTGGGGAATATTGGGATGGGAGGCTGCAGGAACAGTGTGAAGGCCCAGGGTGGGTGGGAGCTGCAGCCAGCAGTGCCTGCTCCCCTTCCCCTGTGTCCCTCCCTCAAGGGCACCCCAAACCTCCCCAGGTGCCTGGACAGGGACAGGAGCCCAGCCAGGCAGCAGGGGAGAGGCTGTTAATCCCTGGTGATGCTCAGCCTCCCCCGGTTCCCACTGGACAAGGAGGCATTTTCCCTGCTCCAGCCAGGGGCTGCAGCAAAGGCTGAGCACCCAGAGCACTCAGCTTTTTCTTCTCAGTGCAGGGCACAAGCTCCAGGGGCTGGGAAAACGGGGCCCAGCTTGGGTAATCCTGGCCCAAACACTGCTGTTCTCCGAGATGTCTCTTTTTTCCAGCACTGGGTCTGATTCTATCAGCCTTGAAACGTGGGATGTGAAAACAAATCTGTTCAGGTTCCTTCTCTCTGATTGCAAGACTTAGCACCTCTGCAGAACGAGCAGAGCAACACACGCTCTGCAAATGAATTAATTAGACCTCAGGAAAGAATGTGTGGGCTTGGAGGAGAGTCTGAGCGAGCAGTTTGCAAAATAATAATGGGTGAATAAAAACGGAATTACAGTCCCCAGCGCCCTGAACAGGACAGATGGGAAGAGCCGGGGCCGAGAGAAGGGTGCTGGATGATGCTTTGGTCACCAGGAATCTCTTTGAAATGGCTCTGGGATGTCAGAACATTGTGGGCTTCAGTCACCCCCTTCTCCAATCCAAAGGTATCTGCCTGCGTTATGGGGCTGCAAGTAATGCCATAAAAAGAAAATTTCTGTTTCATTTGACTCCTGTTGCTCTGTACACCAGGGCTGCCTGCTTTACAAGTCTACCAGAGTGAAATAAAAAGTAAGACTTCCTGCATGTCTGCTCCACTTCTCAGGTTATGAGGCAGAGAAAAAAAAAAAATCATCAGTAACTGCTTTACATATAAATGTGAAAACAATTTTAGAACTCCCTGGCCCTGCATCAACATTCATGTGCCTCTTACCAGCTCTGAGCTGGGTGTTATCCTGACTTTAGAGCAATGATAAGGGGAATGGTTCTGCTCCACAGATCTAGGTTAACCTGTTTACATCCAAGTATTTGCAGAATTCCTCTTTTACCCTCAAGGTGTTGCTGGGGATGCTAAGTGCTCTGCAGTTTGTTCCATTAGGTGAGGGGTAAAAATATAAAAACCTGGGACCACCTGGATCCACCCCAAAGCTGTGGAGAGGAGCAGGAGAAGGAATCCAACACTTGAATTACAGCAGCCACAAGTGTGGACATAACATCCGTGTGCGGTGCTGCTGTGGTTTAAATTAATGCAGAAAGTAGAGTGCAGAAAGAAGAGGACACTCAGTTGTGTGTATTTCATTAAATCCATTATGGAAAGCCAAATTCTGTGTGACTCAAAGGCAGGAAAACTTGCCCCAAAAGAACTGGGTGGGTTTAAGCCCCAATACAATTTTATTATTTCAGAGCTGCTCCATCCACACAAACTAGCCCCACGTTCTGCTGCATCCATCAGCAACAGAGCACACGCTCCACCAAGGAAAGGAGAAAATCAATACTATGCAATTAAAAATATTTCTTCTAAGTAGCAGCAACCTGTCTTTTCCTTTGGCAAAGACAGCCAAAAGCTTGTACAGTACAAACACAACAGAGGTAAAGCGAGTGGACGTTCTCCTTCAGCATTCATAAGCAAGCCCCAGGGAGCTGAGTGCCACTTGAGGGAGAAACAAAGCACTTACCTCAGTGTAATGCACTGCCAGAAACCATTAAAAATAAAAACCCACAGGCATCCAGCAGCCCAGGCACTGCAGCTCCTCGCCTTGCCTGCTGGGGATGGCCCTACATCCCAGTTCCTGCTCTGGGAACTCCAGTTAAAGCCCTCTTGGAGCACTTGGAAAGAGGATTGAAATTCAGAAGTTGTATTAATTAATGTGTTGGCCAGGGCAGGGCAAGGCAGGGTTGGATTCTGGCTGTGGAGGGAGTCCTGGAAGCCTGACTGGTGTTTTGTGGCCAGGCCTTGTGCAAACCCACTTTTATCATTTCTGCAAAATTCCTCCTGTGGGCCCAGAAGCCTGTGGAATGATGTGCTGGATTTTAGGGCCAGCAGTGCCATGATTGAACTCCCTCTCCTGTGCAGCACAGGCTGGAGAATTCTCCCAACACCCTGAGCTCACCAGCTCCTGCTGCTTTCAAAAGAGTGACTCAGCCAAACGGGAGAAGAGGAAAGGCTGAGATTCCATCACAGTCGTTGTCCCAGGGGCAAAGGCTAAGTTTAAATATGAGACAAACTAAACTTCAGCCAAAATAATTCTGTCCAAAAAGAGGATTTTTTTTCCCCTCTGCTCTCTATGCCCCTACAACATTCCCCCCCAAAAATCCCCCTGAGACAACTATTCTTTTTCAGGTTAAAAGAAGTGAAGAATTAGAAAGCTAGATATGGGAGACATGTGGAACAAAAATACATGAGATATTTGTAATATGTTTGATGTTCTTCTGTCCTTTTACACTGGGCTTTCATTTCTAAAGGGAAGAAATCCCAGCTCCTACTCCGTGAGCACAGCAGGGTCCTCCTGACTCTGGATGTGGCTGGTCACAGGTGCTGAGAAGGAATTTTCAGTGCAATCAGTAATATTTGCACACACTTGAGTTATTTTTTTCCCCTTCACCACCCCCCTCGTTCTTTAACTCTTCTACTCATTATATCGCATCTGAAATTAAAAAAAAAAAAAAATAAATGCACCATGAAAAATTTAAGTGTCTGATCCAAAGGCCAGGAAAGGCTTCCCTGGAGGTGTCTTTAGTCCTGTGGAGTTGCAAGCCCAGAATTTAACAGTTTTTGTGTAAAGTTTTTGTGTAGAAAATGGAGGGACAGATATTAAACACCCCACCTTGAGGAGATCAGAAACCATAGGAAATGGGGAGTGTTTCATTCCTAAGAAGGGCAAAAGATCAAGAGTAAAACCAAGCTGACATGGACCTGAGCCATCAGGAGCCAAATGACTCAGCCTGAACCCTGGCCAGGATGTTTAAGGCTCTAATTTAGTGCCCAATGAAATCAATTATTGATTTCCACAGGAACTGGAAGATGTCTTCTGCGAGGTGCCCAAAGGGACACAGGAAGTTTATGGCAGAGCAGAGCATTAGCCCAGCTCCCCAGACCTCCCATGTAACCATATGTCCATGTGTCCTTTCAGATTTCCCTGTTTCGTTTTCAGAAGCCATTTCCCCCCAGCTCTGCCCCCCTGCTCTGCTGGGAGGGAGGAGATGGCACTTTCCCTCTCCCAGCCGCTGTCTGTCAGCTACCTCTGCCACTTGGGATGTGCTGTCGCTTCCATGGAAACAGAATCATGAATCTTTTTCCCAGGAAATGCCTCCAAACTGCCTTCATTTTGTTTTCCTGTTCTTTCTAGACAAGTCTGCTGCATGTGCATGCTGAGGCTGGAGGACTTCTGCTGTTGTTTAATGCAGAAATGTCCTTTCGGGGAACAAAATTGGGTGCAACATTAATTTAAATGGAAAATATCCTCTTTTTTTCCAAGGATTTCTCCTCTTCTGCCTGGGGCTCCTTTGCCAACATTGGCCTTGTGGTTTGCATGGCACGTGGGTATTAAAATATTCACTGATTTCCCTGCATCTGTTATGGTCAAGAGAAAAGAGAATCACACAATCATGGAATATCCTGAGCTGGAAGGGAACCACCAGGATCATCCAGTCCAGCTCCTGGCCCTGCACAGACACCCCAAAATCCCACTCCGAGCATCCCTGGAGCGCTGTCCCAGTGCTCCTGGAGCTCTGGCAGATCTGGGGAGCCTGGGCAGTGCCAGCACCCTCTGGAACAATCCCAAGGATCTCTCCCACAGCAGGTCCAGGTAGTTCACAACCCTGTAGTTCACCCTCAGCTCTCCCATCAAGGTGAGGATGATTTTCCATGACCTTGTTAAGTGCTGGGGGCTGGACTGGAAGGACGTGGAGCTGCTGGAGAGAGTCCAGAGGAGGAACCAAGGACAGGCAGCACCTGAATGTAGGAAGTGCTCCTATTTTGGGAAGCATCTGGAAGTTCCAAGTTAATCCTAGAAGGAGGTACATGGATTTAGCAGAACTTCAGAACTCAGTGTGATACAAGTGCTCAGGAGAGCAGACTCCTGGTCTGAAAACATTGCACAGAATTTTCACGGAATCCTGGAATGGTTTGGGTTGGGAAGGGACTTTAAAGCTCATCTTGTTCCACCCCATGCCATGGGCAGGGACACCTTCCAGCATCCCAGTGTGCTCCAACCCAGTCTTGGATACTTCCAGGCATCCAGGGACAGCCATGACTGCTCTGGGAATTCCATCTCAACCCCTGCCACCCTCACAGGGAAGAATTCCTTCCCAATATCCCACCTAACCCTGATCTCTGGAAGTGGGAAGCCATTCCCCCTTGTCCTGGCCCTTCAGGCCCTTGGTAAAAACTCTCCATCTTTCCTCTTGGCTCCGTCACGTCCTGGCCACAACGAGGCCACCCCAAAGCTTCTCTTCCTAACAATCCCAATTCCCTGAGCACTTCCTCCCTGCAGAGCTGCTCCATCCCTCTGATCATCCTTGGAGCAAAGAGAAGCCAGAATAAGGACAGAAGTGACCAAGGTGACACAAACCGCTGTGGGAGCAGCTTGTGGAGCTGATCCAGCTCTGACAAGGGCTGAACTATTGGAATCATGGAATTGTTAAGGATGGAAAAGACCTCAAATCCAACTTTTAACCCAACACCACCATGTTCACCACTAAACCACATCTTCCAGTGCCACATCCCCACATTTTTTAACACTTCCAGGGAAAGAGGAGCTGCTGGAACACAGGAAACTTTGCTTTCTCATGTCCTTGGACCAACTTGCCATGCACAACAAATTATTTTGGCTGCCAAGGGGAATTTTCCCACTGCTCCATCTGCAATGCTAGGCGATGCACAGAGACCACAGTGTTGGTTTCATGTCTCACAACAGCCTGGGGGAAACTTTACTCCTTTCCTTTTCTCTAATTCCATTCCTATTGCTTCCATTTCCCCTCCATCATGCAAACAATTAATTATATCTCTACACCTAAATTATGAATTACTAACTTTTGGGGGGCACAGGAAAAAAAAAATAAATAAAAATAGAAGACTTGAAAATTCTGAAAGGCTGAGATGTCAAGACTGGGGAGAAGCAGCTGTTTTGGAAATGTTGCCTTTTTCTTTGTTCTGAATGCTATTTAAACATTGGCAGGGGGCCTCATTAAAGATGAATCGATGAATTAGTAAGTAGTGTTGTAGCCAGAAGAGACAGCATGTGCTCCTGTGGTGAAAACAGATTTACACAAAAGAAAGGAATGGGGGGAGAAAATACCCCCGTCTCGTGCAACAAAGTCGGTGTTTTACAATATTCTATCAGAGCTGCGCCAATCCCGGGCAGGATCCATCAGAATTTCCAATCTAAATTCATATTTGGGGGGTTAGAAGTTGGAACTGGCTGCGAAGTTTCCTCTGGGCTAAAATGGAATAGATAAGTTTGGAGCCCCAGAGCATTTTGGTTACCAAAATGTTATGAAGTGTGAAATAATAATAATTAGGGGTATGGCATGGGAATCACAACCCAGATATAATCCAGCTGCAAAAGCAAAGAGAGATATCAGCTCAGCCGCCACCACTGATGTCTGCAGGCATTAATATGGAAATGGCACCTCACGTTTGGCACCAGACTTCAAGGGAAGGCCTGGAAAAAAGGATCAGCCTCAGCCATGGAACTGCAGGGGGGACCCACAGTGTCCAGGATGGCGAGGGGAGAAATATCAAAGGACAGACCCCGAGTGGAGCTGCTTGTCTGACTGGAATGCAAAGAACTCCAGGACAAAAGGCCAGTCACAGCTCCTGCCCCCAGCACGGGACTTGTTCTGGCCTTTCCCTCCCGCTCCAGCTCCAGGAGCTGTAAAACAGGAGCAAGGTGGAATTTCCACACCAGAGCAATGGGAATGGAGCTGCCAATGTGCCTGTGATGTCACCTGCATGTCCCCACCTGGCCCTGGGTGTGGCTTCCCCCACCTGGGCACCAAGCTCCCCGTCCATGTGCCACCAGACACCTCCTTTTGTGCCACCAGACACCCTCCCATGTCCCACCTTCACAAACAACCTCCTTAAGTTCCCCAGACAACCTCCTCAGGTGCCCAAATCACTTCCCCAGGTGCTCCAGACACTTCGTTAGCACCTCAACACAAGCTGAGAGTAGCCAGAACCGGAGCTCTTATTTTGGTAGCACAAACCAGCTGCAAGCACCACCTGAATACTTTTTCAAAAGGCCCAAGATGCCTCTGAGGAGCATTTCAAAGAGAAACGTGAGGTTCTCCAGTGCTTTGCCACTCAAAACCAAACCACAACAATTCCAAAGTCACCAGAAGTTGCACCTGTATTTTAAATTGAAGGAGAAGAAGGAGCTTGCACAGAACCACACAATCCCAATCCCATATTGCTCCATGAGACTTCATTTCTTCTTCATTTCATTTCATGTCATTTGAGAATAATTTGACCTCTTAAGAGAGACCTGAAATTTTGGGTTTTTTCTGGAAAATTGTAGGAGAAACTATAGGAGAAACAATCCATTATTAATAAATAATTAACTGCTGATAATCCACTATTATCACCTATGTGCTACTAATTCTTCTCCCTCTGTGCTGGGCACAGTAGGCAGAGGACAAATGAAACATTTACACAGCCCAGAGAATATTTTAGATAATTTAGTGCTTATATTTGCTCTGATTTTTTTGATCTGAGTCCTGAAAGGGGAAAATTGAGGCCCAAAGAGGTTTTGTGATTCACTCAAGGTCACCCTGGGAGTTTTCAGCTGAATCCAGAGTTCCCATATTCAATATCCTGCATCTCTGCCTGTCCTGCAAACCACAAAATGAAGGAAGGCCAGAACTAGCCCCAAAGCACGAGATTTCTGAGGGACTCCAGTGCATTTTAGCTCACATATAAAATAGATATATAAAATACATTGCTCCAGCTTCCAAGACCCTGATTCATTTCAGATCTATCACTGTTGATAAATCTCAAGAAAAGTCCTAAATTCTTGCAAGACATTAATTGTTTGTTTTTTTACCAGAGGTCCATTTATCCTACTTTATTAAGTGTGAAGAGTCAAAATGTTCAACTACTTTAAGTTTTTATCTACACCAAGGATTTGGAGCAAATAAAAATTAGTGTCATTGGAATTGATTCCTACAAGTCGATTCCTCCTTTGTTGTTTTGTTATTTTAAATAGTTTACTGTTGTAGATCTGGTGCAAGACACCTTGAATTTGAAAGATTTGGGGTTTTTTAAAGAAAAAAATAAACATTTTGTGCTGACCATCACCTGAATTACCGACCCTGAGGCTGTAGGTGGGGACTGGCACTGCCACAGGAGTATCCTGAGCGGGTGCTGGAATGGAGAATTCCTGCATTCCAGCACTTGAGACTTTCCTACCACCCCCTGCTGCTCCCTCAGGACTCCAAAGCTGAAGAACACACCAGGTTTTCCCCTTTGTTCTGTCTCCCTCCTATGGAATCACAAGATAATTAAGGTTTGAGAAGACCCTTTGGTTCATCAAGCGCAAACGTCAACTGGCCATCATGTTCCCCACTGAGCCACATCCTCCAGAGCCGCATCCAAAGGTTTAGGGATGTCCAGGATATTGGAAAGTCCCTTTCAGAGGCTGTTGGAAAGTCACTTTCAGAGGGAAGGTCCTGATTTCCCCCTCAGGTGCTCCCAGCTCTCACCCCATGCCAGAGGCAGCGTGTGAACGTTTCCATTTCCCCTTTACACCAACTGCTGAGACCTTGATGTCATTTTACATTTGTTATCAGGGATATGAAGAGCAGATTTTTTTATTTTTTTTTAATTAACTTTCTGTCCCCTGACTCCTCCCAAGGTTCTCCATGCATATCATTATTCCCTTTGCCTTCCCATGACCGTGACCCAGATTGGAGCTGGGACCATCCAGGAGGAGCAGGATCAGCTCACCTTGGGCAGCCACACCAGTCCTGACTTGATGGCTTAAGTTAGAGCAGCCCAGAGAGTCCTCCAGGACACCTTCAGTCTGACTGGACCCCACAGCACAAGAAAATCAGGTGCCACCAGGTTTCTTTTGTCTGTTTTATAACCCGCATCTCTACAGGAACACGTTAATTTAGAGCATCCCACTATTAATATTCACCATTGACAGGTAAATTCCCATCACTTTGCACCAGCTGGGGAAGAGAAAACTGGTAAAACATGGGAAAGTTTGGGGAGTAAATAGAATTTTCTTCCTTAAAAAGCAAGGGAATTGCTTGCAAAATGAAATATCACTCAGCAGAAATAAAGGGGAGGATATTTAGACTGTAAGCCGCACCCTGATTTCAATGAATTACTGAAAAAAAAAATATTGGGGATGGGGGAAATTCTCCAGCAGGTTGTTTTATAGCTCAGATTGGCAAGCACCAAGAGAAATGCCAAAGGTAAGATGAAATCTGAATTATTTAAATCAAGGGGACAAAAATGTTTAAAAAAAGCTGAGAGAGAACAGTGAGAGAGAGGAAAATAAAATAATAGCAAAAAAAAAATTGGTGGAGAAATAATTGGGGTTTTAATGTCTGAGAAATATTAAGGTTGCAGCCCCAAAATTGTTAAAAATTCCTGCAGCAGAACATGCCTTAAAAATAAATAAATTAATGAATGAAGAAATCTCAGTTCTCTCTTTTTCTAAACCACCATGGCTCCCACTCAAACTGTTTGTTTCATCCCAGGGCTGCTCCTCTGCCTTCACTGCACTTTCCTGAGGTTGGATCATAAAAAAAAAATATTGTACCTTAAAAAAAAAAAGAAAAAAAGAAAAAGGAAAAAAAATAGAAGTACTTGGATCTATTGATTTGTGCTGTAGCAAAGCCCCTGACATTCCAGCACGATGAAGATATTGCTCTGGACCCTGTGTGCCTCCTCATACTTCTCCTCTGCTTATGAGGGTCTCCAAGGATGGTATTAAAGATATTGTAGTTCCCACTTTCCGACTCTGGGATATCAGCGAGATTCTCCTGTGTAAAGAATAATTATCAGCACTGCTGTTACCTCTAGTAAGTGTGTAATTACATGCTCTGTTTTGTGGGCTGTAGGCTGTGCAATTTTAAATTATACAGTAATGACAAATTCTCCCTTTTTCACCACCTTCTTCCAAATAATCATCATCATCATCATCATCATCATCATCATCATCATCATTGTTATCAACGTCATAATGAAAGAAAGAAAACTGTCTTCTCTGGTAGCATTAGCAGCTTGTGTTTGCTTGAGGATTTATTTTAAGGCTGAAAGGAGCCTTGAAATTTAAATTTTTTGCTGAAGAACAGAAGCAGGTTAATATGGGGAGAAGGGGAGAGAATAAAAGCACAGAAGTGCTCTGTGCCTGCACGAAGAAAGGAGATGAATTTATTGGGAGTGCTCAGAAAACAAGAGCTAAACCCCAAATTCATTTGCAGCTCAGAAAATGAGAGAAGCTCTTCAGCCACTTTATTCATCTTGAAGAGAGTTAAAAGAGTTGATATTTGCTGCAAATTTGGTTCATGGCTCTATTTTTATTTTCCTGCTCCCACCAAGGTTTACAAATATTCATGTTCCCTTCAGGGAAAGTTTTATAGTGATTACTGGGGAGAAAGCCAAAAGGGACCTCTATAAATACACCTCTAAACACTCCAGGATTGAAATCAGATCATTTCCGTGGGTTATTTCAAGGATGGGGCTTGCAGAGTGTCCTGGGGAATGCAACGGTTTGGATCCAATCCTCAATGAAATTTTGTAGGAATGTCACAAAATGGAAAATTCATTATGGCATTATTTACTAATTTGGTTTCTTTTGTTGCTGCTTTTCAGCAGATTTCATTCCCGGTATGAGAAGCTATAATTGCAGCACCATTCCCAAGTAAATATTCACAGGAGAAAACCAGGTAGGGTCAGGTCCTGAGGGCACCCAGGGGCTTGGGGAGCATTCTATCAAGTTAATCTTGCCTACAATGGGGACAAATGGATTAATAATTTGGGATTTTGGCTTGCAAGCTGTTCTTTGGAAAGGAAAACTGGTAGCTTTATTTGCAGAGCAATTACATGAGATTAACTGGAAGCCCAGGACTGTGTTTTATGACTCAGGCAGTAAATAACTCTAAAGGGATGGAAACAACTCAGGCTTTACTTCTACTCCATTCCTAATATCCTGCTAGGAATCAATTCTCCTATTGCAGCCAAATTCTGAGGCAACATCCCAGAGCTTGGAGTGAGCTGGACTTTGAGATCCCTCCCCAAACCATTCTGGGACTCCGGAAACTACCAGAGAGCGAGAGAGGTGAATGAAGGCCAGAGAGGGGAAAGGGTCCTGCCCAGAGTGCCAAGGGCAGGAGTATGGCTATGGAACCAGCTCTGGAATTCAAGCTTCCTGGCTCCCTGCCAGGAGTTCAAGGCCTGGAGGGATTGAACTGCCTCAGGTTTTCCAGTGGAAGGACAAAACTGGACACTGGTACAGCCAGAGGCACTTCAGGTGTCAGAAAATATTTGTAATTTTTATACTGTTTCAGGTCACATCTGAGGCAGAAAGAGTTTAACAGATGAGGCCAATTCACTGAATTTCGGATCAATTTGTGACTAGATGCTGCTTCTCCAGAGTCTGTGTGAATCTGCTGTGGATATACAAGTCAGCAGTCCAGGGAGGAGCTGGCTCCAGAGCCAAGGGCAATGATGGGATGTGTGTAACTGGTGTGGAAGTGCCCAGCCAGAACCACAAATCTGGGGTCACATTTCTGCTGCTTGGTACGAGGGAAGATCAGTTCTTCTCTCCTCACTCTCCCCAGGCAGGCCTGTTTCCAGTGAGCGGGAGAAAAAGTACTATCACTGTTTCATTCGATTTTTATTTAACAGAAAATAGTGGGGAATCGTCTCCTTTTCCACTATTTCAGCGTGTAGGGTTTAATACAAGATCCTAAAAGGTTTCAAGCAGCACTGAGAGACATTTTCTCATCCTCTTTTTCAGCTCTTTCAGTCCCTGTGCCACAGTTCTGGTGTGGAAGGGAAGGAGGGATTCAGCTCCCTCTGGAATCCCGAGAGATTCAGGGACCAGCTCACCTTGGAAAAACCCTCTCTGTTAAATCTGAGGGAAAAGATGCTCGAGGGTGTTCTTGGATCAGTCTCAAAAGAAAAGAATCAAGCCCTAAAAGAGCAAGGTGAGGGAGAGGCACGACTGGGACGTGAGAAATAGGAATTAAGTCAAGCATGCAAAATTGTCATTAAAATTTACCAGGCCAGGGACTAAATATCTTCCTCTCCCTTACAAAGCCTGATGGAGAGAGTCTTATAAAAATGAAAAGGCACTGAGTCAACAGCAGTCTACAGGAATAAAGCAGGATGCCATAGAAATTACTCCAAAATCTACAAGGACAGGTGAAGTTTCAAATACGTTTTTTTTTCTCATAGGCTCATATCAACAGCAGTAAAAGCTTAAAAGAAGTGTAGAAGAGGAAATAATTCATCATTAAATACTAGGAAGATGCAGGGGGAAACACACTCTTGTGTGAAATACAAATATACTTGTTTATATATAATTATTGATATATAATTTATAAAATTCATATTGAAATATAAAAGTACTTTGTCCAGAGCTGAGAGAATTTTACTCCTGTGTTACATCTCAGATGAATCTAAATGGTTTTTACTGTACCTGAGAAATGTTTGAGGAAGTTCACGGGAATGGCATCTTTAATCTGTGGTTTTGGTGTTGTTTGGTTTATTTTGTTCTGGGACACAGGAAAGGCTCTGCCCACATTTAACAGGTTTTTCACAATAAGAAAAAACAAATCCTTCAAATATCAAGGGATGAGACCTAAATCAAGGAGTGAGGCAAAGGGCTGAGATGCTGATTGAGGTAATAAGGAAATAAAAATAGAAATTTGGGCTACAAAAAAACCCCCAAAAACCTCCAAGCCAAATCACACCAAACAAAAAAACCCAAAACAAACAACACCAATCAAAACAACAAAAACCCACAAAAGAAAACAAAAAAACCCAACAAAAAAACCCAACAAAAAACTCCAACACCCCCTCCAAAAAAAAAGCCACCACCAAAAAGCCCAACCCTACAACCATAAAAAACACCTCAACACAAATCAATGCTCTGAAAATCCTCAAACAAAACCCCAACCACTTTGCCTGGTGCTTCAACTCCTCTTTTCCCCCAGTCTACCCCTGTATATCCATCTGACCATGACAAGGATGAGCGATTTGCTCCCCCAGCTCCATCAACAAAAGCCTCAGTTCGGTGTCCCCTAGTGAAAGATGCCTCATAACTGCTAAAATTCATTAATAAACACCTTCTCTACACATATGAGAGCTTTTTAACCCTTCAAAAATAGCAGGAGGTTGTTCTCCTGTGACTTCCACCACAAATCCATATAAACGTTAAGTGCGGGGTTTTTTCCCTGGCAGCTCTTCCAAATTTGTTAGGGCAGATTTGGTTCTTCTGTTTCAGCTCAGTGGGGAAAAATGCTGTAAAATTTCAGCTTTGGATGATTTTTCTTCTCTCTGAGGTAGAGAGAAGACAATCTAATTTCTTTGTTACTTACAAAGACAGTTTTGAAAATCATCCTCAGGCTCCCCATCCCTTTTCTCCGGGCTCACATTTCAGATGTTGAGCAGATCTCTTTTCCCAGCCTCTAATTGACAGTGAAAAGCTGATTTCTGGAGCCAACGTAAGGTACTGAAGGTAAGTGATCAAAACACTGCCCCTGTAATAAATCACTGGAGCCCAGGTCAGGGGCTGGAGTGTGAATGCAGCGTTCAATAAAGAAACACTCTGCACCTCTCAGCTCCAAAGTGACCCAGCTAATTGACCTTGTTGTGCTCCCCCCATTAATCATCCTGGCACGGGGGGCAAGAGGCAGCTCCACTGCACAGGGGTGGGGGTGGAAATATAAGGTGAGATGAAATCATAGACAATTCTTCCTTAATTAACTCGTTGGACTGCCTGGTCTGGGAGGTGTCACTGTTTTTCTGATGGAATATCAGAAATAAGATGCTCGGTTTGCCCAGTTTGTGGTCATTTAGCCTGTGGGTGCCCAACCCAGCAAATTTAGGGAAATGTGAACAACTGCCTGGATGCAAAATCATGGAATCTGCAGGGCTGGGAGGGACCCACAAGAATCACCAAGCTCAAATGTTTGGGTTTGCAGTGCAAATCAAACCCTCCATCTATAAAAACTTCACATATTCACACAAATCCCATGTATTCAAATATCCCTGAGTCATTTGCACAACACCAGAGTAAATGGAATTACTGATACACCTGCCTGGGGCTTCCTGCATGGGGTTTTCCATAAGGAAGTTGTGTGAGAACATGTTGGAAAACCATAAAGCCAGTCCTGCATCCCTTCACCCTTTATCACTCTTCATTCAAGGTTTAAAACCATTGTTTGGCACCTAAAACTCATCAGCTCGAAGTTTATCTATTTGTCTGATAATTTATAGCCATCTTCCAGAGACCGTGGCCATGCTCATGTGAGGAATTTCAACAATTTAATTGAAGGAAATCACCTCATTAATTTGGAGTTAAAGTCTGGGTGTAGACTGGGAGCCTGTGTTGCATTTTCCAAAGAAAATGAATTTTTGGGTTCCAAAATGGTCGAGTTACCAATGTCATTCAAAAATTGTGGCAAAAAAAACCTCCAAACCCAAACAGTGAGAGACAATGGAATTTAATCTCTGAAATCTCTGTTGAAAAAAGAACACATGAGCACTTCCGAATTTCCACACATTTGAGGTTTGTGCCTGATTTATTTTCCTTTGGTCTAAATCTGTTTATTGGCTGTGAACAACAAGATCTAACTTGAAAGTGGCCCAGCTTGGAGTGGGGGATTGGAGCAATGACCTCCACACATCCTTTCAACCCAAATTATCCTACAACTCCATTAGAAAATGTTAAGGATGGACTGAAATCAGCCTTTTAAACACTGAAACTGCAGTGATCTTAACAGGAACAGATAATTATTTGTTAAATCACCAAGAATTTCTGGGGAAACAACCACCACAAAGCTGAGGTTTTCAAACCCTAAAGGATTTAAAGTGAATGAGGAGCTCAGAGCTCATGTCTGCATTCACAAATATCACCCATATTCACAAATCACTGGAAATTTGGGAAGAGGATAAAATATTTAGTCCTGTCTTCACGCAACACCACACTGAACCTGTTCATCTAGACAAGGAATTTCACAGTGGGGTGTCCCACGGATGCACAGTTGTTCCAGCCCAAGGAATTGCTTGTGGTATCAGGGAATCGCACAATTTACAGGGAGTGCTTGATTTACAGAGACCCTGAGCATTAAAACCAAGTTACTGGAAAGGGAGCATCCCTGTTTCTGCACAGCCTCACATTTCTAAAGCCACACTCCAGCCTTCCCCGAAACCCTCTCCTCTCCTTTCCCATTTTTCTCCATTTATGGGCTCTGAATGCTTGAATGCTTCCCTGCCAGCAATTCTAAGGCAAGGACAATCCCCTTGGAGCACGAGACACAGAACCTATTAATAAGCAAATGGAAAAAGCTGGCATATATTTCTCATTGTTTAATTCAGCAGCCACCAGAGCCCAAGCGCTCCTCTCCGGGGGCTCAACCAGGCATGGGCAGTGTGGGAGATGACTCAATGCTCAGCATGGAGAAAACAGCCCCAAACTCATCCCACATCCCACATCCCACGGGATGGAGGTGTTCCTTTAGACAGCCAGGTCTGGGTTGGTGGGGGAAGGAGCCTTTAATCTCCCCTGAGCTGCCCACACCACGCTGGGTTTGATTTTGGGGGTGGCAAGGATGCGGAGCTCTGGGGGAATGACACACTCTGCAGAGCTGAGGGGCTGTGGGAAAGGGGCTGGGGAGGGGAGCAAGGCCTTATTCCCAACTGGAAAACCATCCTTCAGCTTGTGCTTCTGGGGCTGCTTTAACTCTCTCCCCTCCCAAATCTCATCCTTCCCTCCTGTAATCCTGAAGAGAATTCAAACCACCCCTCTCTGAGATACCTTCCTACCTGCCTTCCCTTGCTTTGGTGACAACACTTTTGTATCACATCAGGATTTGCTGAATTATTCCCATTATTATTTTAAAAAAAAGGTATTTTTCCAGTTCCTGGGGGTTTTTTTCTCCTCATACACTACAGATTCTGCACAATCCCTCCAAGGATCAGCACAAACTTTCCCTGGAAGGGACTGCTGGGTTCTAAGTCAGGCTCAAGGGAGCAACATAGATTGTCCCCAACAATCTGCACTTCTCCATCCTAAAAGCATTTTCACCTCTGCTGCTCTGTATGAAAGGATATTGTTCTGCCAAGCAACAGGAAATATCAACTCTGATACAACAAAATGCAGGAATCCACTATTTTTCCTTTAAACTGAGTACATACAATTGCTGGGCCCAAGAACACATTGTATTTTCTGCCCCAGGCTTGTCTTCTCTTCCCCAGGCTGAATTCTGCAGCTTCAGTTCCTTCCAGCATCTCCAAGTTTGTGGCATTCCTGCACTCAACACACCCAATTTGCTCACAAACATGCCAGAAACGTCCTATGAGGAGAAAAAAGCAAAAATCCTTTGGGATTTGTATTTGGGGACGGACACCCTCTGTCCCCAAAGCCCCAAACGCAGCAAGCTCTGGATAATTCCCCTGGTAGAACACCCCTCCCACCTCTACTTCCCCAAAACTCTGATCCTGGCCCTTCCCAGCCTGACAATGTTGTGTGTTTGAATTCCAGGTGCTGTGCCAATCCTTCTGGGTATTTCCTGTACTTAAATCATTGACTTGTCTTTCATATTGACACTTCCTCCAGTGCAGCCCCATCACAGGAGCGAGCGTTGCACATGTTCCGGTGACATGTGGAATACAGAGCAGGCTCCGTGGTGCTCAGAGGGCATTTTAATGTTGTGAGGGGCCCTTCACAGCCTTCATCCTCCTTCCACCTTGCTGTCTCTGCTCCTCCTAAAAAAATAAATAAAATAAAAATAGAAATGAAATAAAAATGTGAATAAAAAAAATTTTTAAAAATTAAAGTAAAATAAATTAAAATAAAATAAAAATAAAATAAAGTAAAATTGTAATAAAATAAAAAAAATAAAATAAAATTTTAATTTTTTTTTTAAAAAAAGCCTGTTTCACTACTGCTCTGATTTATATATCAATACAAATAAATACAAAATATATATGAGCTATATATTATACATATTCATACATATGTATATGTATATATAATATATAATAAATATATGATACATGATATATCATATATTATCTATATTTTATATTATATTTATATAATATATTATCTATATTAATTTATATAATGTATATATAGTATATATATAATTATATAATATATATAATTCATTAATAAAATATTTTAAAATATATTATTAATTGATAAAATAATTAATAAATCCAAAAAACCCTCTTCTTTATGAAATCAGCTCCCCAGTTGACTCTGCTTGGATGCACTGAAAGTCTTATGCTGTGAAAGGTGACCAATAGGGACAACAATTCCCAGCCTCAGAGATGAGCATTTTCTGGAAATGCCAGCTCTGACCTGGGGAAAGGGCTGGGAAGCAGAGCTCTGTAAGTGCTCTGTGAAACCCAGCTCCATGGAGCACTTCAGAGCTCCTGAACCACAGCAGATCAGAACCAGCCTCTGCTGGTGGGTGGTCACTGCTGTGATTCACCAAAAAACAACTTCTCATAGTGAATAAAAGATGTGTTTTAATATAAAATAGTATAAATATAATATTTACTATTAAATTAAATTAATAGTAATATTTAATATAATATTAAAATAAAATAGTATAAACCCACACTCACACACAGATGCCCAAACAGTAAGAAATTCCAACTGTTCACGTTATTTCCCTGCAGTTCCAGGAGGAGCTGCCGGAGAGCTGGTGCAGAGTGCCCTGGAGCAGGAGGGCTTTGCCCTGCCTGGGCATGACACGAGTGTCAACAGCACGGTGCCAAAGGAGCTCTTGATGTCCTTTGGCTTTCCTGGGTGATCTTCCCATGCTGGCTCCAGAAATGTTGGAACATGGAATATTTTCCAGGCAATTTCCACGTCCCTGGTCAGCCAAAAACCAGAAGAGTAATGAATGGCATCGCTGCCCTTTGGAGGACCAAAGTTATTATCCTAATGCACAGGGAGGAATGATGCATTAAGGCATTAAAGAATCAAAACAATCACATTAATGCCTGACAGCATAAGCAGGAAACAAAAGATGAGAGCTGTAATCCAAACCATATGGCTTAATAACTAATCTCTCATTTAAGCATTGTTATTAAAACACCTCCTGAATGTTTGGGCCTTACCAGGACATCTCAGTGTTGTTATTTTACCTATTCAGTCTTCTTTTTCCTCTCCTCTCCCTGCTCTTTTCCTCTCTAAAAGTGTTTTGTTGTGAGTTTTTTTGTTTTTTGGTGGGGGAAAAGATCTTCAAACTGTTTCTCCTTTCATAAAGTCCAAATCCTACGTCAACCCAATTAAGCCTCCACAGTCATAACAAATGAGGGTTGTCAGTTAGGCTCACTTGAGACACAAACTGCAGCTAATATTACTCAATATGCAGATGTTTTCTGTCTCTTTCCGTTGGAAAAAAAATAATAAAGTATTATTCAAATGGATTAATGATGAATTGCTGTTAATCTGAAGAGGATATGCTGCAGGATGACACAAGGTTGCAGAAATGTCAAGTGGAGGAGATGTGTGTGAACAATGAAGAGCTCTCCATGTGCTGCTGGATTTCAGTAATTCCCAAATTGATGTGGTGCTGGACCACACCAGCTCTCCCTTAACCAAACACCCCAAAAATGGGTTGCATTAAAATGTTTGGCCCTCAAATGATGCTCAAAGAGATCCAGCTGGGGATCTGTCACAGCGAGAATTCCCAGTAACACCACAGGGATCATTTTCAACTCTCACAGAAGTTTCTGGCGGTCAGGAGTCCTTTAAATGCCTCAAAATCAGATTACACCTGACTTTGCCCAGGTGTTTTACCCCCAGGATACACCCAGTGGCTGCAGCTCCAATGACTTCAGTGCAGCCACCCCATAAATTGATTAAAAATTGTCTCCAATCTGCTTTAAAAGATAATAATTCCCAATATTATCAATGCCAGTGTGAAACATTGAAAGTTATTTAAATGCCTGAAAAAAAAAAAAAAAATTAAAAATCAGCATCAGTTTTACTTAGCCCCTGAAAGTCTTTCTGTGAATTTGGTTGAAAGAAGGAAAATTTTGGTCAGAGGAAAGACATTTCTCTTGAATGTCTTTCAAGAATTGAGGGTGGGGAGGGGCTGGGATGGAATTCCCAGAGGAGCTGGGGCTGCCCCTGGATCCCTGGAACTGCCCAAGGCCAGGCTGGAGCAGCCTGGGACAGGGAGAGCTGTTGGGGTTGGAGCTGGATGATCTTTAAGGTCCCTTCAACACAAACCATCCCATGATTCCTTGATTCTTTTTTTTTTCATACCACTCTTTCTACAGATTTCAATATTTTTATGTATTTATTTCACAGATTGACACCAATGACAGAAAAAATTGGAGCTGAATTTGAAGCATTTCAAAGCTTGGGGAAGCTTCAAATCCTGAGCCAAGGACTTATCCTTAAAATAATATTTGAACAACAGGTGCAGAAAGGAGCTACCCAAGTGTAGGTGTGGGAAAAGGCTTCCAAAAAAATCTCCTAATGCAGCATCTTGAATTTATTTTTGATTGAAAAAAAGGCTTTATGGAGAAACTGGAAGGAGGTAGAGAGAAGAAATAAAAACTAATTTGTATTGCAGCAGAATGTAGGGTTAGGGTTTAACTCAAATGCTTTACTGCCCTATGAGTTTCCCAGAAAAAAAAGAGAATAAAAAAGTACATGGAGAGTTTTTCCTCCTTGAGCACCAGCAGCTGCATTTTGTGCTTCACCAGACACAAATTCCTCCTGAGCTGCTAAATAAATGCTAATGATCAGGATCATGCTTTTCTTTGAGGTTTTTTCCCTCTCCTTTAAAGATTTTTGTGGAGTGACTGAATGCTCTGATTTATCTCCATTATAGTCAACCTTACACTGAAGACAGAACACTGTTTTCATTCAGGAAGAGTTTACTGGAAAACATCCAGAGCTGGAAATTTTGATGATGGGTGGGTTTTTTTCTTTCTTTCTTTTTTTTTTTTTCCTTCTTCTTCTTCCCTGTTTTACTCTGCTTTGTTTTCAAAGCAGATTAAGAGGGCAAAACACTATAGAGAAATCAAAGTTGCAATAAAAATGAGCATGTGAGTGACTTCTAGATGTAACCAGCCTTACCCTGAGAGCAGGGAAATTCCAGTTATATCCACATTACACAAAAAAAATCTTTTTATTTTAAAAAACATTTGTTTCTACAAACCAAACTCCTTTGAATGAGATTACAGGAACTACCTTGGGCTGATACTCCTGTGGCTGCACTGGGTTTCATGAGGAAGAAATCAGGAATTACCAGAGCTGCTGCAGACTCTGTGATCTCTGAATCAGATGTCAGCAGAATCAAGTAAAAATCAGCTAAATTTTAGTTATGTTTTTAACTTTCCTCCTGCTCTGCGGTGTATTTACAATCCACACATTTGTTGCCACAATTAATAATCTGTCTTTTGATATCTTAAGCTTCTTCTGCGGATTTGAATGCAGAAATAAGCTAACATTAAACATCAAACATTATCTGATGCTCTAAAAATGAGATACTGTAAATCTGATCTTAAGTTACACAGAGTTACAACAACATCAATTATCAGTTTCAGAAGTGTAAATTAATTTACTTCGGGCACAGAGATAAAGGGGGATCAAGTCTTGTAGTAAAAGAATTTAATGGTTATCCACTGGATCTTGGACTTTTCCACCACTGAGCATCACCTGTGCCCTGGAAGCCAAACCAACCAAACTCCCCCACTGCTTTCTACATTCATTGTTCACAAAAAGAGGCAAGAAAAAAAGCAAAGCACAGAGGATTTACAGTTCCAGGCTGTGGGAGAAAACGCAGAGAAGTTCGGGGTATTTTATTTAATTTTTTATTCCCTCATTTTGCATCCTCTGCTTGGAAGGAGTTGGCAAAGTGTGTCAGCTTCCTGCCTTAATTGGAGCCTCTGTCTACTGAGATCCACAGTAAGTAATAAATAGATTCTCACCTCCCTACTTTCCAAAGCTATTCAAAGCCCACCTGGGCTACTGATGTTCCTGCTTACAATGGAGAATAGAGCAGGAGCTGAAGGATTTGACACTGCCTGAAACAGACACTTAATAAATAGTGTTCTCGTGGAATGATTAAAACCAAATGGCCACGGAGAAACAGTGTAGAATTTAACTTGGGAGAATGAAATAAAGATAAAGTCAGAATAAATTCATCTTCTGCTTCCCAGCTTCTCTTTCCTCAGCTTCTCTCCCTTCCCCCAAGGCAGCAAACCTGGTTTTCATAACTGCAAAGAGAAAAGAGAGGGGGGAAAATCCAAGAATTCCTGCTAAAAGAGATCAGCCAAATGTAAACTGTTCCAAAAAACATGAAAACCATTTGAAAATCTTCTATGTCTCCAAGAGACCAGTAATTCCCAACGTTTGGCTCCTCAGCTTCAGAAATTGAGAGGTAGGGGAGGAAAAAAAAAAAAAAAAGAGGGGAAAAGGAAAATTTAAAGCACAGGAACAAGATTTCCAGTCACGAGTAATGATTTTCAGGGACCCAGAGTGAAATCCAGTGAAAAACACCTGCCTTGCTGATAAATGATTCCCTTTCAGATAAGTCAAACTGGACAGCCCTGGAACAGATTCACCTACAGTCAGGTTTTTCATTTTGGAAATAAAACTCAGCTCCCAGATTTGCCATTAATATAACATCAATCTTGTTTTTTTTATCCTTAATGGAGTCACAAAGTGTTTCAGAGGGAACCTCAGTGCTCGGCTGAAGTTCAGCCCTGGGGTGAAGCCACAGCAAAACTGCACAAACACAGAGCAGGTTGGGGCATTCCAGCCAAGGGGAAGGGCAGGGAAAACCCAAAATCCTTTCCCCAGCAGGACAGGTCCAGGAAAAGGTTCAGAAGTCCTCCAATGCCCACATGGTTCGTGCTTTCCTGAATTACAGTGAGGCACTGCTGAATTTACAGGGAGAAATTCCTCTCTGTGAGGCTGGGGAGGGGCTGGGATGGAATTCCCAGAGAAGCTGGGGCTGCCCCTGGATCCCTGGTTGGTTGGGGTTTGGAGCAGCCTGGGACAGTGGGTGATGTTGGAGTTGGAACTGGACGAATTTTAAGGTCCCTTCCAACCCAAACCATTCTGTGATTCCATGAATTCTTCCAGAGCTGGATGGACACACTCCATGATGCAAATCCCACTGGGACACCTGGCTCCAGTGTCCTGCAGGAGCTGGCTTCTGTCAGCACCCACAGACACCCAGACAAACATCAACCACTCCTTGCCTGACATCTCTCATCCCTCTCCTAAGCCCTCCCTCGTGGGATGTGCCCCTGCCCATGGAATTCTGTATCTCTGCTAGCAGTGCAAGGATAGACCTTTTCCTTTTCCATTCCGGTTTACAGACAACTTTAACAGTTCAAGGAGAAATAACCTCAGTTTGAGCAAGGAGAGGTTCAGGGGAACCTGAATATATCAGGATGATATATTCATACCAGAATATCAGGAGGAATTCCTTCATGTTTTAACATTGTCCAATGTTGGCAGGGGCTGCCCAGGGAGGTTTGGAGTCCCTGTCCCTGGAGGTGTCCGAGGGACGCCTGGATGTGGCACTTCCCAAAGTGATTTACTGGGCATGGTGGGATTTGGTCAAAGACTGAATGAATGAAGCTGAAGGTGTTTTCCAAGCTTAATTAATCAATAAAATATTCATCTTCAGAATCAGCAGCTAAGAAGGTGCATCAGGGGTAAAATGACACTAAAAGGCACTGCACAGCTACAGGCAACCACTGCAGCCTGAAGGATTTTCTCTACCTCAGCTTTCTGGCCAAGAACAAGAGGCACTGAGTTGTTTTTCAGACAGAGAAGAGTGAAAGAGAAGACAAATAATATTCTTAGAAGTTTCAGTGCTCCAGAAGCTCATTTGTCATGTGACACATGATAAGTGACTTGAAGAAACGCAGGCACTGGCTTGAAAAAAGAGGAGAAAATCATTAATTTTTGAGTTTGTGTTCAGAGGTCACAAGCCTGAGGCTGAAAGTTACTGGAAGAACATTAATGCACAAACACAGAGGGAAGAGCCTGATCTTTCTTACAGGGACAAATGCAGAAGGATTCCTATGATTATTTAACAGACACATTATGTAATATATTTAATATGGATCTCTTCAGGAAAGTCATTTCAAAACATTCGGAAGTTGCAACCACCCCTTGGAAACATCTCACTCACAGAACATGAATTTTGGGGGGTTTTGTGTTGGTTTTTTTCCAAGATACCAGAGAAAATTATGTACCGAATTTTACAGCTGAAAGAAGCAGATTTGGGATGGAAAATTCTAACAGGTCCGAGGGGGAAAAATGATTTTGTTAACCATTTTAAAGCATGCTTTGTTTGTTTCCTAAACAGTCTGATTTACTAAGGCTGAAAGACATTAATAGGCATATCCCAAATACTGGAATGTTACCACCCAGTGAATTCTCCCATCCCGACTCTTCCCACTCACAAAATTCAATATAATCCTTGCAATAGCTAGAAAAGTCTTTTTTCTCCAAGTGTCCAAGGCCAGTGTGGAAGAGGCTTGGAACACCCTGGGACAGTGGGAACTGTCCCTGCCCATGGCAGGGGTGACACTGGATGGCTTTTAAGGTCCTCCCCAACCCAAACCATTCCAGAATCCCATGATAATCAGGAATTATAATGTATTATCCTACTTATCTAAAACAAAATACATGAATTTTCCCTATTTTTCCCAAAAACACAGGTGGACTCTCTGCTAGAATGCTTTACAGAAAGTCTAATAAAAAAGGTTTGGTTCATTTTTTTTAAAGCACAAAAGCTCTTTTAAGATCCTTTTCTGAAAAGAAAACTTCCCTTTAGCTCCCCAGCCTGCTGTTGTTGGAGAAGGCCTGGATGTTTTTCAGTATTACAACATTTAGCTTGATTTAAACCCAGAAAACTTCTCAGGAACCAAGGAGTTTGTTTGAACAGAGGACCCCGCTTGGCCCCTTTACCCCATGTCTCAGTTTTGGAGCGTTGTTATCTAACAAGACCAAGCCCCCAACACTGATTTTTACTGCAGCCACCAGGGTTTAGATTCCAGTTGTTTCCATTTTATGGGGGACTGGCTGCTCAGATTCCTTGGGCCGAGTGGGGACGTCCTGAAAGCGGTGTTTTTTTCACTGAATTAAAACCAGAATAAAAATCCCAGTCAGTGCAAGTAAAATCCTTGTAAAGGCCCTGTGACCTCCTCAGCTGCTGCAGGGCTTGGCTGGGGGTGTCTTTGGGAGGTGAAACAACACCTCCAGCACAGGGTCACCCAGGGCCCTGTTCTGCTGGCCACCTGCTCCAGGGGCTTCTTTTCACACTAAATTCTCAGGTTTGGCCATTTAGGGATGAATTTATGACCTATTCTGCACAATTTTGTCAGCTTAAAGCCAACAGGCACAGAATTCAGTCACAAGACAGATCAAAATCAGGTCTTGAACATCTCTGTTCTCATTTAATTGGAATAAAATGGCACTCAGCTCTGGCACCAATCTCTTTATTCTGGACATTTGGGACAGAGGTGTCAGAGGAAATGGACTCAAGTTGGGACAGGGAAGGTTTAGATTAGATAATAAGAATTATTTTTGTCATGAAAATTGTCCTAAAATATTGGAATGGGCTGCCCTGGGCAATGGTGGAGTGACCAAGCCTGGAAATGGCACTTGAGGATGCTTTTTAATGGTGACCATGGTGGTGCTGGGCTCCCAGTTGGACTCGGTGGTCTTAAAGGTCTTTTCCAGACTTACCAATTCCATGATTCCACAAAATGGAGGCCCAGAACAGTCCAAAGTCATGTATGAAACGTGTAAAAGGAGCCGATCCTGAGAGATCCCTGAGAGATTCCAGCTCTCTGCAGCAGCTCAGGCAGACCCCAGACGTGTTTGAAGTATTTGGAAACCATAAATACACATAGAACTGGTGGCCACTAATTGCTGGACAAGCACTGGGAGGGAGTTTCCTTCTCCTGAGAAACAGGGGCTCTGAGGAAACTGGGAGGAAACAGGGAGGGAGGATTCATCAGCAGAGGATTTGGAACAGGAATCACAGAATCAAGAGGTGGTTTGGGTTCAAAGGGACCTTAAATCCCACCCCGTGGTTTTTACAGTCCCTTGCAACCCAAACCATCCCATGATTATATAATAATCAGCACCAAGGTTCTAACTGCCCTCAGCAGGCTTTGAACCAGGCTGAGTGGGTTGAGAACCAGCAGCTTCCCAGAGCCAAAACCCTGGAATGGCTCCTGTGAGGTGGATTCCCTTCATGGACTGCAAATCCTGCCTGTGGGAGAAGCATTTTCAACCTTCTTGCACTTGCCATGTGTTCTCCCTCTCCACCAGGAGCCTGAGGACCAAGACTGGGCTTTCCATCTTCAGAGAAGCCCTCAAAGCTGCCCACGTCTGCTCCAGAAGGATAATTCCTGTCACGCAGACAGCACAGATTTGTTGAAGTGAGAGAAGATTCTCAGTCTAATTTTAGGGATCTGAACAGAAGGCGACACTCCAGCTGGGAGAAGATTTCCACCGAAAACAGTTTTCTGATGCAAACCAGGGGGTGAGGGAAGGGGGGGAGTTTCACAACATTATTTCCCTGCTTTTCCTAAACCTGCTTGGTGGAATCCACATGGGACATTCCTTGGTAACAGCGATTATCACTGAGGGAGCTGGGATGGTCCCTGCAAAGGCTGCCAGCACAACCAGGGACCTTCTGGAAGGCACAGAGATCTCTCCCAAGGCATTTCATAGGGGGATGGGTGGCAGAGTGAGGCAGAGGAGGCTCTGTGAACTGTTCACATGGGTAGCCTCAAAGAAGGGACACTGGACACAATTCCTCAACAATTCCTTTTGTACCTGGGCATTGGGAGTTGCAAAGAAACAAAAAGAAAAAGCCCTCAACCTGCAAAAATGGTTATCCTTCCCTTCCTCCAAAGGAACCAGACTTGGAGAATCTACCTGGGATTTCTAGCTGTCAGGTTTTTTGGCTTTTTTAAGGAAGGCAGAGTTTCAACTCAGTCAAACCAGCAATTTTCTGAGAAAGAGTTTAAAAGCAGGGTGGTTTTAATCAACCTCAGCTCCAATTCACCTGTCCCACAAGTAATTCAAAATTTCCTCCCTTTAAGGACAACAAAAAGGTAGGAAATTTTCTAGCCAAGGCAGGACATTTATTCATTCAAAAACAAAAGTCAGACCTTGCCAAAATGCACATTTAAACTATATAAAAAAAGCATTCAGAACTCAGGGTCACCCTTAGAATCGATCTTGTGGGAATAAGGGAATGCTCAGAGGAGAGGCTGACAGACTCCCCCTCGCTGTCAGACACTGCTCCGTACCCCGTGTCCTGCTCTCCCTCTCCTTGGGATGCTCTGGGAAGGAGCCAGACCACGGACCTGGGGCTGATGTCCCCTGGTGCCCATCCAGTTAAAAAAAAAAACCTCAAACTGTTCAAGAAACCCAAACAAGTATTTATAACTTCCCAACAGCCCTGAATCACACAGAGCTTTATGAGCCCTGTAAAGTCTATCTTCCCTCCTTTCTCTCTGATGATAAAACTTGGGGCACTTTGGGGTGAGCCGTTTCTCCCCCAGGTACAGAGCCAATCCCGGAGATGCCCTCGCTCTCAACACCACCTTTCCAGCACCTCCAGCTGCCAAATCTCCCTTCCCATCCCACAACCAGCCCAAGGCTCGGCTCCATCCACAAATTCCAGCCCCAGTTTTGAAGATAATGGAAGGCACCAGAGAAAAATCCTCCAAGTGGCAGGTTTAGGTGATAGAACAAGCAGGAATCCTGGCAAAATCCACAGTGGGATTCCCAAGAAATTCTATATGATGCAGGTGCAAAGAGGTTTGGTGGTTTGTTGGTTTGTTTCGGGTTGTTGTTGTTTTTAATTCAGACTCGTTAAAATATGCATTTTGCAAAATGAATTAAATTCAAACATCTGGGAGTGAGGAGGAAAGAGAGGAGCTGGAGAGCAGAGCAGGCTTGGTCTACATACACACACAATTACTTTGTTCCCAGTGAAAAAAGGGGACTTGAAGGCCCAGGACTTCATCAGAACCCATAATTGTGGGAAAGTAACCTGAAGATGCCAAACAACAGGAAATTACCAGAAGAATCTGTCAGCACAATCAGCTGCTATTTTCATTGTTCTTTGGCAAATTTATACACAGTCGGGAACACCTGGGCTGGCACCCAGCCCGGCCCTGACTAATTGCCAGGGGAGAGGAGCAGTCATTTGTCTTCAGTGGGGTTTCCTATGCTCACTCCTCCAAACATGTGGTTTCACTTTTCCCCTCTCTCTGCAGGAAATGGCAGGACAGTGAAACGCAGAATAAATGAGCTCGATTCCAAGAGGTTGCCTCCTCAGAGGCCACTCCAAAAATAACTGTCTTGTGAGAGGCTGTTAATAACCGAGATTCTCTGCACTGTCTGCAGCAAACCGCATTTCAAAGGCACGGGGCTCCTCTGCTCCCCTAGCCCCTGCGTGCTTTAAAAACACTGTGGGGGGAAGAAGAGGAAGGGAGGGAGAGGAAGAAGAGTTGTGGATCTGGTGTATTTTTGTGGGGAATTCACACTCTCTCCAAATTGCACCTCAAAGAGGTTGATTGAGTTTTCCTTCAGCAGGACACCGCTGCTTTCCCGGGTTTATTCCAGGATTGAACAAGGCTTTGTTGAGCAGCTCTGTGGCGGCTCCTCAAGGACATTTCCCTCTCTCCATCTCACACTTCCATCCCTTTGGAGAACATGGAATACCTGATCCCAGTGGGATCACAGCCATTTACAACAGACAAAGGCTCCTTCCCAAGAAATCCAGCAACAGTCTCCCCAGTGGTTGGTGCTTTGATCCCCCTCACTCACAGGGATGTCCCAAGGTGTGCAAAAGCAAGGCCGTGCTTTCCATGCTTCACATTTCCAGGGTTCATGTCTGTTGGAAGCAGGTATTTGCTGCATGTGTCTTATATTATAAAAAAATTTAAAAAAAGCAAGTGCCTCTCCAAATGCAAGTTCTGAACGGGATTTTAAAGCCCTGTGACAGACACCAGAAGAGTCCCACCACTCACCTGTGTTATAGCTTTATCTCTGCCCAGACTCTGACATGCTAAGAGTGCACTTTAGAAGATCACCTCTTTACAAGAACCACCTGTCTAAAGCGACAGCTTTCTCCTTTAACCTCACAACAGACTTTTAAGGTTAGCATACCACTTAAAAAAAAAAAAAAAAATGCCCCCTCCTACCATTATCACCAATTCTCAGCAAATCCAGAGGGGCTGTGATGTCCTCTCTGTGCAGCAAAAATAGGTTTGGTGTATTTTTCTTTTAAACATGCAGTGTTTTTAATTTAAATTGCACAGTATTTACCATTTGGGATGGTCCCAGCAGCAGCATGCTTTATATTGACGTGTTTAGCCACATTTGGGATATTTTCACCTGCATCTTGTCCAGCCCTTACAATGATTTAGCATCTTGGCCCTCTGACAGCAAAGAATTACTTAAATGGACCAAGACAAAAAAACCCACCCAAACCGAAACACTAAAAACCATTTAAAACATACAGCAGATGATCATTAGGGTGGGTGAAGGAGCTGAAGGAACATTTGGGTTTCATTTGGCTTCAGTTGCAGCCTCCTGAGCAGGGCAGAACTGGGCCATAATTCTAAACTGACCCAACTTTTCTTCCCTTCCCCCCAAAAAAGGTGGAAAACCTGATGGAAAATTTCACAACACGCAGCACATCGGTTACGCTGCAGCGCTGAGAGGGCTCAGACTTGGCTTATCTTCTCTAGGACTGAGATGTTTTGACATGTTTATTTGTTTAATTTGTTTATTTTGACTAGCTCTGATTATAATTGGCAGCAATGAGCAGCATTAACATTAGGCAGTGTCTTAGACTTGTCGGTTACAATAATGCAAAAGGCATTTGAAGCCAAAGTCTCTAAAGGAGTGACAAGAGCTGGAGTTTGGTTCAGCAAAAAAGCAGGGAGGACAAATAGGACTGGAATTTCATCTTCCCACTGATGGCAACAACACAGGACCAGCCCCTTAAACAAAATTAAAAATTATTATTATGTTTAAAATAATAAAATCTGTAGCCTCTAAATTGGATTTTAATGGATTTTTAATCAGAACCATCTATATAATCTAATCATAACCTTATCTAGAATCTATATTATCTGTATTCTATATAGATAATATAGATTATATATTATAGATATATTATCTATACTATAGTATTTGCAAAGTGCTTTTGCCCTCAGATGCACTCCTTTGGTGCCACAGACAGTGCAGAAAGGGCTCGTGATCCTTCATAATCAGACTATTGATCATTTATTCCTTGGAACTTATTCAGGCAATGAAGACTCTAATTGACTTCTCTTCCCCCAAACTTTCATTTACTTTCTTGCACTGGAGCTGCTCTTTAGAGCAACAGACTTTTCTGGATTTCTCTTGGGGTTTTTTTGTTCCTTATTGCAGCCACAGAAACACAACACGAGTTGGGATATGAAGGGCGATCTCTTCAAGACATGCACCGCAGAGTATTCTGAATTCTTTTTTTCCCCCCAATCCAAATGTTTTGCCTCCAAGAGCATGCATTTAAACTGACAAAAACAGGGATATTTTCTGAGCTGCTGCCTCCCTCACACAGGCTACCGTGCTGTGATGTTGCAGCCCATATGTTCCACGACCTCACACTTCCCAGCGCTACCTGGGCAACGCCAACAAATCCCCGTCTGTGCCTGGAGACCAAGCAGAGGGTGGGGGATAAATCTGCACCCAACTGCCAGAGCTTCCTTTCCATGGCTGGCTGTGCTCTGCACAGCTCATTCCCTGTTTTACCCCTGTTCCCCACCCCAAAACACCATTACAGCCTCAAATCACAGTCAGGTTTTATCATCCCCAGGTTCTCCAATGAAAACTTGAAATGAAAATGCCAGAACATTGCTCTGCTCCATTGTTGAGCAAATAAAACACCCCCTGAACTGCTGAACCTTAAAAACACCATCCTCAGCCTCTACCAGTTAAAGACTAAGACCAAATGCTCAATCCAGATCTTTCCCAGGATTCAAAAAAATCCCCTCACAGAGTCCAGCTGCAAAGTGCAGATTCTACTGCACAATTCCAAGAGCCTGACAGCTTTAATTCGGCATCCAAGCATCTCCACAGAGCAATGGAGATTCTGGCCAGATGTCAATGGCATATTTCTTCCCAGAAGGAACATTCAGATCATCAGAGATAAACTTCAGACTCTGCACCAGCAAATCCCAGAGAACTTTGAAGGGAAGGGAAAATAAAATACAGCAAGTTTTCAAGACGAGAGTCTGAGCCACAAAGGAAAAATAAGTGATGTCAAACATAAGTAAGAAGCATAGGATTTAACTGTACTTAGTTTTTGTTATTATTTTTCTTTTCCCAGAGATTATTTCCAAGGGATGGATTGACAGGAAAAAGGGGGAAGGCTTTAAACTGAGAGTAGGTTTAGATGGGATACTGGGAAGAAATTCCTCCCTGTAAGGAGGGAACAGGCTGGGATGGAATTCCCAGAGAAGCTGTGGCTGCCCCTGGATCCCTGGAACTGCCCAAGGCCAGGCTGGATGGGGCTTGGGGCAATCTGGGACAGTGGAAGGTGTTCCTGCCCATGGTGTTCACACTGCACAGTTCACCACACTGGATGGCTTGGTTTGACACTTTTGTTTACTTGTTTTGCACTTTAAAATTATTTAAAGTGGTTTGAAAACACATTCCCTCCACCAGACCCCATGTTCAGTTTTGAGGATTCTCCAAAATTGATTAAAATACCAACAACATACAAATACAACAACAAAATACGTGGAACTGCCCAGGACTTCCCTGCACAAGGTGAGCAGCTTCAGGCCTCGTGGTGGAGAGCAAGCTCACCAGCTGTGTGCATTCAGTTTAAATATTCAGCCCATCTTTCAGTGAAGATTCATTTGTGGTGTCCCTGGGCACTCTCCAGTCTAATTATTGAAGGCTCCACACTCCCCTCCCCACCCCAGAGCCTGTTGGTTTTAAAGTGATAACACACAGCTCAATCCACGCAGGGAAAAGGCACAAGGTTCCCTCAGCTGCAAAATAATTGTGGAAATGGGCAGAATTTCCCATTTCTAGCCTGGGCTTGTGTAGATGAAGGGATGAGAGGTGATGGTGCCAGACCTACACTGAAAATGCTCAAGTCCACCTGAGGAAAACACTAAAAATATTCTCAATCTATCCCTTGGCTCTTGTGGTAGAAGATCTTGGAAGGTGTTTGTGTCTCAGCAGAGAAATTCCGGCCAGGGTAGTGGCAGGGAAGGTGCTGATTACACTGCTTTGGATTCTCAGGGATACACAAGCCTTGAGTATTTACCATGCCACAGCACCTTCTCAGCAAACCAGGCCTTTAAATTCCCTTCACACAACTTCCCAAACCACGAGGCAAACAAAACCTCCCCAGCACATGCTCAGCAGTCTTCCTCATACAGCAACATTATGGAATCACAGAGTCATGGAATTAGTGAGGCTGGAAAAGCCCTCCCAGACCATGGAGGCCCAGCTGTGCCTGATCCCAGCCTTGTCACTGAGTGCCGCCTCCAGCCCTTCCTGGGACACCTCCAGGGATGAGGATCCAAATCTCCCTGGGCAGTTCCAAGGCCTGACTGCCCTTTCCATGGGGAAATTCCTGCTGCTGTCCACCCTGAGCCTCCCCTGGCCCAGCCTGAGGCCGTTCCCTCTCCTCCTGTCCCTGTTCCCTGGGATAAGATCCCAAATCCCCCCTGCTGTCCCCTCCTGTCAGGGAATTGTGCAGAGACAGAAATTCCTCCTCAGCCTCCTTTTCTCTAGGCTGAGCCCTTTCCCACCTCCCTCAGCCCCTTCTGGAGCTCCAGCCCCTTCCCAGCTCCCTTCCCTTCCCTGGACATTCCAGCCTTTCTCACTGTTTCACAAAGAGGAATTTTGAGCATCCAAATTAGGGTGGGAATCCAATCCAATACAGGTGGGAAATGGAGGCTGGGCCAGGAGCCACCCCCAAAGCCAATCCTCAGGGCAGCCTTTCCCACAGAAACAGCCCTTCCCAAACCACCCCCAATGTGCAGCAGGATAAAACACCTCCCAGAAAAATCTGTTCTGCTGGAGATGTCCCCCAGGGGTGGCAGTGACAGATGTACAACACCCTGGCAGGGTCTCCAACAAAGGCAGCAAGTCGGGCACAGCTCCGACATTTCTCCACAGAGTTTGAGGCAGCAAAGGTAACTCCGTGCTGACCCTTCCCAGAAAATGCCCGAGAGAAAGGAGGGAAGCCCAAACCCCTGCTCTGACAGCTCTGTAAGTGGCTGGTTATTGCCATCTCGTGGATGAAAAATATAAACCAAAATCCCAGCTATGAGCAAAGGCTCCAAATCCCCTTCCAAGCCCTACTCAGTATTTTTCCCTTTGGATTATCTCTGAACTCCTATTCCCCTGTGTTATCAGCTTGTTGTATGCTTTTCAGATAAAGTGATGATTTTTTTTCCTGTTGACTGAAAAATCCAGTGAAAGAACAGCCTGGGTCAAGTCTAAGTTGCTTTAATTAGTTTGAAAAACTGGCTGGAAGATGAAAGAGAAGGGGAAAGTAGATGAAACCTGTGCCAAATGGCAAACAAAGGGTTTGCTCTGCAATTTCATGGATCAAGCAGTGGTCAAGGGGTGAAAACCTGAACTGAGACATTTAAAAGGACACTAAATTAACGTTCATTGGGAAAGATAAAAGTTTTCCTTTGTCATGAACAGTGAGATCCAAGTTCCCTCCTGACCCTTCCTCTCCCAGTTTACCCAGGGATGAAAGTGTTTAATGTCATTTATTCAATGCCACACCATGGGGCAGTGCTAATTCTGAAAAATGGGAGGTTTTGTGCCCCTTTTTTGAGTCCCCAGTTCACAACCGTGAGAGAGGCAAGCAGGAGCTGGGCCTGGAGGAGTTGTTATCCTACCCCTGGAGATTTATAGATATTGGGTTGAATCACACATTGCCTCAGTGTCTGCCAATAAACACAGCTCAGACCTTCACATCACCTGCCAGATGACCCCAGAAAGTCTCCCTGCCTCAGTTTCCCCACAGAAAAAATTGCAACTCATCCTTGGACCTTCAGTTATTAACCCCCCTTGAACTTCCCAAGTGGCGACTCCTAGAAGAATTTAACTATTATTCACATGTTATTTAAAAGAAATCTTCTGAATTTTGTTGTCAGCACAAGCACAAAAAGCTCACAAAATCAATGATAGCCCGTACAGAAAAATAAGGATTGAGGAAGTTATAGGGAAGATGTCATGAGTCAAGCACTGATATAAATTCCAACAGAGAGATTCATTCATATTCAGTCAATCAAAATAATAGGAAACCAACCAAAACCATAGAAAAAAAATCTACATTTAATGAAAGAAACACTATAATAATAAACATTAAAAAACATTTGAAGAAAAAATTCAGTTGCAGAAAATTCATTGCAAGAAGAAACATTTCAAGAAAAAAACAAAAAAAAAAATGCTAAAGACATTACAAGAAAAATATTTAAAGAAATAAAGATTTAAAGAAAAAGTTTAAAGAAAAAACATGTAAAGAAAATATTTAAATAAAAAAAATTTAAAATGTTTATAAAAAAGATTCAAAGAAAGAAAAAAACATTTAAAGAAGAAACATTTAAAGCTTCACTTGAAGTGACTCAATCAAGCCCTGTAGCCCCACACTGAGACCCCCAGGACCTCCAGAATGAGCACACTGATGTCTGACACTATTTATCCTTTAAACAAGGTGTCAGAGAAGTCAATCCATGTCCCATGGATGGTGGGATGGTGTTTAAGGAGCAGGAAGATGCTTCCCTATTATTTTCTGGCCCCAGGCAATGGGGATGAACATTTTACACCCTGCCAGGGAGGACATCCCACGTTAAATTGTGACAGATGAGTCTGGGGTTATGAGCTTTACTGGCCCCACATGGTAACTAAAATTCTGTTGTTTGACAGCAAAGCCAATCGGAAATGGTTCAGATAAAGTGGCAAAGCTGATAAAATCAGTTCTGATAAGCAGTGGAACAGGCTCAGAGAGCAGGGGCCGCTCCCTGCTCAGTGCTGGACCAGGACCAAACCTCACAGTGGCTCTCCCAGGACATCCCAGCTCAAAAATTCCCCCAGGTTCCCAGCAAGGGCTCACCAAAGAACATTTGATTCAGCAGAGACTGGACTTTGGTTGATTTCCTCTGCCACAAGGCTGGAAACACCTGAAAACACCAGAGTCTGACACATAAAACACCAGAGCAAAATCCCTGGAACTGTGTATTTTCCTAGCTTTGCTCTATCATCTTGGGAAAAAATGGAACTCAACATTTTTTGTGCTTCCTGTATCCTCCAAAGCATTTCTTGAGGTGCTGTTTGGGGAAGAAAAGCTTCTTAGTGTATGAACAAATTAACTTTTCCTCTCAGACAGACCCTCCAAGGCAAGGAACTACCCCAAGTGTGGGGCTGGAAGAGGAGAATGGCCTTGCAGTGCTACAGCTGAACAGAGAAACCTGGGCAAACAGCTGTGGCAACCTGGAGAAGTCACAAAAAGCCTTCATTTGTAACCATTTCTTTCCCAGCTGCCACTATCTGTGGGGTCTAACCTGGGAAAAGGCTCCCCAGCTCTAGCTCTTGATTTTGGAAATCTCCAAATAGCCACAGAGCAGCTGTTGAACCAACAGAGTTTCCAGCTCATCATTTTAAGATTACCCAGGCCAGATTTTGGATTACCCTCATACCTAAATCAGGCAGTTTGAAAAGGGAATTATCACAGCTATTTCAGTTTAAATCCATCACTCTGAATCCTGGCTTGGCCAGAGGGGACTGAAGGATTCCTGGCACACTGAGTTCCATGGGCTTGAAGTGTCCAGGAACATTTTCAGCTGGGAGATCAGCAAAGTTGTCCCGTTCCCCCGAGCTCAGGTAGTTCTGTGAGCCTCTGCCCCAACTGGCACAGGAGCAGGAACCCACCTGCACAGAGCCCCAGGGGAATGGAGCAGGGAAGCTGAAAATCCCCAGGAAAATGGGTTTTGGTGGCCCCAGGGAAATGGATTTTGGTGGCCTCAGTGAGTTCCTTGGTGATGATGCATCAATATCTGGGCATCCAGGGTCAATTCCACCCCTGAAGCCATTGGATGAAGTTAAATTGCCTTCCCTGCACAGAGATGAGGTGGTGGAAGTCCATTTCAGGTAGGAAAGCACACCTCAGGCAGCACTTCAGGGCTGGATGGTGGCACTGAACCCCACCAGCTGATTTCCCATGTGCTGGAAAGACAAGAAATCCAATAAATAAACTACCATAGCAAGATGCCCCACTGCATTCCTGCAGATGTCCTGATTAATATCCAAACACTCAGGCAATCCTCCAAACTCGTGCTGAATTACAAACCTTCTCCGTTTTATTCTTCAAAATTCCATCCAGTTCCATGAGGGACTTGAGAACATTTTATTTTTTTTTAAAGTGCAAAAGTGAGTGAACAGAAGGGAGAACAAAAAGTCACCAGCCTACCCTGCCCCATTTATTCTGCTTTGTATCACTTAAAAAATGAGCACTGAAGGGCTGAGCCGGGGGCTCCCTTTTTTAATGTACTGTAATTTCTCAGGAAAACTCTTTGTGAAAAGTAAGCAATATATCCTCATGGATAAGCCTGGAACCACAGTTTCCCCCACCATGCAAAACATCTGTGCCCTTGCCCAGAGGTCATTGCTGCAGTGGTGTTTCTCTTTACTTTTAAAGAAATGTCAGGCCATTTTTTATCCCAGACTTATGACAGGGTGCTGTTTATTGTATCACAAAGCCACTATAACTCCAGCCCAAGGAAACTGCTATTATTTGGAGAGTATATATCTTCCTGACTAGCAGTAAGGATGAAAATAAGAGAGGTCCTTTTTTGGAGTGTAAAAGTCAGAATCTCACCTACTGACACTGATGTCTTCTGAAAATTCGAATTTCTGGGTTGCTCAGCCTGATCAAGGCTCACATTTTAGGCTGGATGTTTCTATCAAGTCACACAGCTTATCTTCCACTGAAAGTGGTGCCGAAGTCACAATTTTTGAAGTCCCTCACATAACCATCAGATCATTTTAGCTACCAGACTTCAAATTTCAGCTCCCACACCATCAAATCTTTCTTGCTTCACGGGAAAGCGTGGCAGAAAATGTCAAGGACAATTTGGGGCAGAATGAAAACCATTCCCCATTCGCCTCTATTTCCTTTTCACCTCTATCATGGAAAATTGCTTGTGGCTTTTCTGGTGGCTCTGCTCAGTGCTGGGCGGGTGCTCTGGGCAGGCACCAGGCTGTGAGAGCTGCATCTCCTAAATCAGGATTTGACTTAGATCCCAACTCCTCGTGTTCATTGGAGCTCCCCCAGTGCTCTTCGCAAGAGTAACCCCTATGTCCTGGCCAAATTCCAGCTCAAGTAATTACAATCCACTTTCCCAAACATCTCTCCTCTCTTCTCCCTGCAGCACTTCCAATTGCATATGAAATTATTCTATTATCTAATTAGAATGGTGCCAGCAGCCTCCTGCCAAGCCTGGGGACTCACAGGGGCTGTGGGTGCACCTGGAGCCCTCCCCTTCCCCAGCAGCCAGAACCAGGGCTGGCACTGAGAATGACTGGCAATGACTGGTAATGACTGGCAATGACTGGTAATGACTGGCAATGACTGGCAATGACTGGTAATGACTGGCAATGACTGGCAATGACTGGTAATGACTGGCAATGACTGGCAATGACTGGTAATGACTGGCAATGACTGGCAATGACTGGCAATGACTGGTAATGACTGGCCAAACTGGAGGACAGGGCCCAGTCTGAAGGGCAATAAACTGGGAAAAGAGAAGTGAGAGGCAGCTGAAGAAAGGGAAGCAAATGGACAGCTCATGCTGGTGCTTTGGTTCCCCGGTTTTTGGATTCTGGTTCTGTTTAATCAGCAAAACAAAACCCAGAACTACCCAGAGAACAAATCAGGGGCAGCTAAAAGGAGGGAGAGGGACTCTCTCTTTGTTGTGATAGGGACACTGAGAGACAGGACAAGGAGCAGTGGTTTTAAACTACCAGAGGGCAGGTTTGGATGGGACTGGGGAGAAATTCCTCCCTGGGAGGGGTGGAACGGGCTGGAATGGAATTCCCAGAAAAGCTGCGGCTGCTCCTGGCAGTGCCCCAGGCCAGGCTGGACAGGGCTTGGAGCAGCCTGGGACAGTGGGAGGTGTCCCTGCCCATGGCAGGGCATGGAATGAGATGAGTTTTAAGGTTCCCTCTGAGCTGAACCGTTCCATGACTCCACGATCTGGACCCTTCACCCAGGTCTGTCCCACCTGAGGCTCCTCATGTGCCAGCTCTGTCCTGCCAGTGCAGTGCCCACCCTGGCTACAAATCATTTTCACCCAGGGGGGTTCCATGGGGTTTCCTGTACCCCACACACCTCACACAGCTCAGGTGAGGCCTCTCCCAGGCAGGTAAGAGCCTGTTGTGCCCCAAACAAGCCAAGCACTGCCAGTGCAGCTCCAGGTCAGGGCTAAGAAATGCTGCAAAAAGACAAAATTAATCAAATTTTTCTCCAACACCTCAGGAGGGCAGCCACCAGCTCAGGTGCTTCACTGAATTAGGGAGCCTTTGATTTCCTGATCAATCACCTCCCTCATTCCGTATTTGCACAAGCAAACATCAGTGAAGACATTAAATGGGAAAGACCAGACTTTCTAGGAGCTCCACTCCCACCTAAGCAGCCAGACTTTAAAATCCAAGCAAATACAACTGGAAAAATTCATTAAAAATTTTAGATGTTTTTTTCCAGCACACTCAGTGGAATCAACTGCTCAGAAACATTACCCAGTTTAAACTCAGACTATTACACAGCTTGAACTCAGAGAGATGAAATTTAGGACTATTGAATTAAATGGAACATTAAGAATTTTCCCTGGCCATTTTGGGAAACGATCTTTCAGATATTTAACACAGAATTGACCACAGAACATTCATTCTCCACAAACTGCATCCCAGCACCCAGCAATAAGAACACCAGAGTGAAATAAAGAAAAATGTCAGCATCTCTTTTGAAACATTTGTTTGTGGCTCATTATCATTAATTGGGAAAAAAGGATTTATGGTTCTCTGGGGAGAAGAATTTTTTGATCACTTTGTTCTGCCATCCATCATAAACCTGTATTTGGGTAACAGCTACAAGGACATTTCAGTTTAGGTTGTTGTTGTACTGTTAAGCCAAATTTTTGATGCTTTTCCTGATAATGCTATAATTTAAGTTACCATTTTTAAATGGCAATGGCAACAGGATGCACCAGCAGATGCTGGGTAGCCCACAGAGGGCAATTATTCATTTCCCAGGGAACACCTTTCCTTTTGGTGATTGGCAGTGGGGGTTTGTTTTATAATTATTATTACTATTATTATTATTATTATTATTATTATTACTCATGACTTTTACTTTCTCCATGTCTGCATCCCCACACTTCTGCTGTGCCAGGGATTCCGGGGTTTACTGAGGTGTCTGTCCTGGAAATGTCTCAACAAAGAATTTCTGAAATAGGCACTGATATTCCCTAAAACCCTAAACCATCATTACAGGCCAAAACCGAGGGACAAATTCCACACTTGGGCCAGGCTGACAAACCTTGGGGTGGGAAAAGCAGAGGAAAAGCAAATTCACAGCTCTGAAGGAGCTGCCTGTGCCTTAGCCCAGCCTGACATTTGGAATTCATCCTTCACCTCCAAAACACCACCAGTGGAGATGGATTTGCTTGTTCCAAACATAAATTCTTGAGTTCTTTCAGTGAAATACTCGGCAGGTAAAGAAATCACTCAGATAATACCAAGAGCCAGGCTTAAAACAGAAGGAAAGCCCAAGCAAGCTTGTTTGGGATGAAGTGTGAGCAGGTCAGGGACTCTTCAATACCAAGCACTGATCCCCAGAGTGTCTCCCCAGCTCCTGCAGGATCCCTGTCCATGGGAAGAGGACACTGCCAAGGAAAGGAGGCTCCTTTTTATGATGGAGCCTCAGCTCTGCAACCAGAGCCCTGCAGGTGCATCCTTACCTCTGCTTAAAGCCCGTTATTTTTAGCAAACAGCAAATCTGACAGAATCCATTTCTGCAGATTCACACTGAGTTTTGTTCTTTATGAAGCTGCTCTTGAAAGAGAAACTCCAAAAGTTAAAAAAATTTATCCCTATACTGCCAATATGGGATAAATAAATAAAACCCAGGGGGGTTTCACTGATTCCTGAACTTCTCTTCTAGCTCTGATGTTACAAATTCCAGCCAAAGAATTAATAGAATATTAATAATAATAGAATAATTAAATTAATAATAATAGAATGGAGATAAAGATTTCCTTCTCCTAATACTTGGACAACTCTTTATTACTTCAAAAACCCCAATATTCATTAACTGAGTAATTTCTAAGCAGCCTCTTGTAATGCTTGAGGCTGAAGTAGTTACTGAAGAAAGATTAAGGGTTAAGCTGCATGACTTTAAAAGAAATAATAATAATAATTAAAAAAAAAAAAAAAGAAAAAGGAAGAAACAAAGGAAAAAAACTTCATCCAATTTTTTCCCCCAAATTAAATCAAGAACATTCCTAATTAGTTTTTCCACCGGAGACATCTAGTGGGAAATGAAAGAACTGAAAGAGCCTAAGCTGCCTTCCCCCTTTCATTAATATTTGCTCCCAAATGCAGGTCAAATAAATCTAACTCACAGTTTGAGATGAGCAGCGTTAAAACTGATGTATTATTTCTGTTCGGGTTTATGCCACCCATTTTGGATAATTACTCCCAGTGCTTTTTCCCCGTTGGATTCAGTGCTTCTTCATAAGAATGAAATGAAAAGTTGTGATCCTTGAGAACTTTCCTGCTTTTAATAACTTTTAATTTCCCCTCCACCCTCAAAGATCCCTTCCAGCTTGGCAGTGTGAGGAGCTGGATGGTGCTGCCTCTCGTTTGGGCGGGTTTGGCTCCATCCAGACACACAGCAAAACCAAAACCATGCCCTCTAAAGCTCAAATTCCCATTTACAATCCATCCAAAGCTCTAAGTCACCTGTGGTTCATGTCCTGGATGACATGAGATCATCAAAACCAAAAATCAAACAAAATCATCAAACACCAAACACCCCAATCGTCCCCATCCTAACTGCAGAAGGCTGAAAGGAGAGCTCAGGTTGGAACTTGGGGGGATCTGAAGGTGAGCTCAGTGGTTTGCTCTGGAAGGAGAGACTGGGAACCCAAGGGGGTAAACTGGGACTGCAGAATCTGGGGAGTCAAGGCTTTGGAGAGAATCCGAGATCCTCCACAACTTCCAGGAAGGAAATCAGCATAAAATGAGCCCAGAGTGGGAGCAGGGCAGTGCTGACCAGAGCTGGCTGGGTCCTGTTTTTGTGACCAGCCAAAGCAACAGACAGCTGTGAGCACCCCTGGGCAGAAACACTGCAGGGCAGGACACAAACCCCCTCACTAACACCTAAAATTATTAATTTATTCACACACAAAGCCATACCATGGCCTCTCCATCATTTTCCTTCCTGAATTTCAGCGTATCTGGGGTTGTAGCCACCTCTGCTGTTAAAATGAGGGTTAAAACTTGAATTTTGGAATCTGTTTTGGGTTCATCAGAATCATTTAATCTTTGCTATTGATTTGTCTGCCTGTGTATATAACATTTCTAAATATTCCTTGCTTCCTGACTGGTAATGCCACCCAAAAAGGACTGGCCAGCATGTCCCAATGTCCTTTTTCTCAATATTTAACCTTTCAGAGGGTTCTGTCTGCAGAGATTTGCCAGCTGAGGGTGGTTTCAGGCTGCACATCCCCGAGGGAGGGCAGGCTCTGGGCACTCCTGGAAATTTAAATTTTATCCTTGTCTATCCCTTTGCTTCCCTTCAGCACATCCAGTAATTGTGAAGGGAAAACCTGTTCTGGAGAATGAGGAGCTCCAGGATATCTGAAACACTTACAAAGACAAAATAAAAATTTGCTTACTTCTCTGGAGAGCTGAAGATAAAGGGAAAACCTAAAGAGGAAGAAGAGGGTCCACGGAGGGGAGCATTGGAATGTGTATTTCAGGTAGGCAGGCAGACTTGTTCCACCTGCTGAAGAGAGGAAATCAAATTAAATCCTCTTTGCTTTGTTTCATTCCCCCCTCACAGCAGAGTTCAGGTCTTGGATTCCCTGTCCTCATCTGCCCAGAGCAAAACTTGCCCATTTTCTCAGCTGGATGGTGGAGAAAAAATTTAAAATGAAAACCCAAATCAGGTGGTGATGGAGGAAGGGGGAAATTTGAGCAAGGCAGAGCTATTAAGGCCCAGCTAAAGCAGAGCTGGGGTAGGTGAGAGGAGGATGTGGCACCAGGGCTCAGTCCCTAGCCCAGCTGGCCCTTGGCCACTGAGGCAGCTGCCCTGGGGGACAGCAGGAAATTGCACTTCTGCTATTTATAAACTGTGAGAGGGACAGAACATGAAAACTCAGGGTGTGCCTCTGCCCAGCCCCATCTGAGGGGTTTAAGTATCCTATAACCCAAATAATTGGTGTTCCTCACCTCTCACAAGGGCACTTTCCTCCTCCCAGAGCACATTTCAGTGTCACTGCACTGCGATACCAAACTGGCTAAAGGACATTTTGGGGCACTATACAGCTCCAAAGTGCGTCACTTTATTTCAAATTTTTTGGAAGAAGGTGGTTTATCTGTGCTGCCTTCGTCACAGAGTCCTGACAGAGCTCCACATCCTTTACAGCTTCATTTTGTGGAATTATTCACACTTTGGACCTTCCTGTGTATAAAATTAACAGATAAGAACAAAGCAAACAGCCTCAGGTGAAGTCAGCCTAGCACATCAAAGATTGATCCCAAATTAATCCAGAGCCCAATGCATAAACATCTCAGGAAAAGAAATCTACCTGATTTGGAAATAAAAAGGAGAAAAAACCGGTCTGCTTCAACAGTGACTGTCCCTTCATGCTACAAACAAACATTAAACTTAGGCCGGTTTTATAGCAAAATGTATAAAAAGAGATTTTCTGCCTTGTAAAGCACAAGTTCAAGTTACAAGCAAGACTCTTTTATTGTGTATTTATTCCTTTATTTCTGTTCATTGCCATGTCCCAGCTGAGGCACCTGTGAGAGTTTCCAGGAAAGCACAAACTCACCCCAGTGGGTTGTTCCAGCAGATTATGGTTTGTAATATTTCCCCCAGCAGAGCTCTGTTAATGGGAGATGCTGGTGCTGCACTCACCAGCTGGGAAAAAATTCAGTTTCTACCAGATAGTGTGAGGTTCAGCTTTTCAGGGCAGGGAAATTCCCACTGGGATGGGAAAAGCTACAGTTGATGAGCACATCCATAAAAATAATAAAAGAGGCGCTCGTGATTGTACCAAGATAACGACAGGAAATAAAAAGATTTTGTGCACCGAACACTCTGGAATATTTAATCAAAACGCTGCTCCAAAGGGGCCTCCAGAGTGAGAAATAACTGTGGCATTTTGGAGCTGCAGGGATGGGGTCCCTGCTGTAGGATCATGGAATGTCCTGAGGTGGAAGTGACATGGGGTCACTGATCCAGCTCCTGACCCTGCACAGACACCCCAAAATCCCAGTCTGGACATCCCTGGCAGCGCTGTCCTGGACAGCTCTGGCAGATTTGGGAATGTGCCCATTCCCTGGGGAGCCTGGGCAGTGCCAGCTCCCTCTGGGGGAAGAACCTTCCCCTAAAATCCAACCTTTCCCTGCTCTCCTGGCACAGCTCCAGCCCTCCCCTGGCTCCTGTGGTGCCTGGAATCAGCTCTAGTGCCTGGGCAAGGCTCAGGTCCTTTCAAGCAGGGACCTTTTCCTTCTCTAAGGTGGCTCATTTGGGCTCACCCCACAGGGAAATGGCCACTGCAGGCTCAGGGCAATGCTCCCAGCACTTCTGTTCCCAGCACTGATAACTGCATCTCTCCAAATGTGCGAGTGGCTTTTGCAAAGCAAGTGCAGAGACTGTTGGTGCTGAAGGAATTTGTAAACTGAACCCTGTGGTCGTAAGTGGAGGGAAATGGGAGAAAGGGCTGAAGGAAAGGAGGTACGAAAAGGTATCTCATGGCACACAAAGGGTGAGGAAAACTCCTTGTCAGCTGTAGGGCTGAAAATCCAGCCCTGAGAGTGCCCAGAGCTCCCTGAGCAGCTGAGCCCCTCACCTGCCCTGGGTCCTTCCACCCTGAGTAAACTCTCCTAAGAGAAATCCAAAGGTACCTGCAGCCTCTCCCTGTTGGAAAGGTGTGAATTCCTCTAGCCTGAATGTTGTGGAGAAATTCCCTCCTGTGAGAATGGGGAGGGGCTGGGATGGAATTCCCAGAGCAGTTGTGGCTGCCCCTGGATCCCTGGAATTGCCCATGACCAGGTTGGACAGGGTTTGGAGCAGCCTGGGATAGCTGAAAGTGTCACTGGGGGTGGGACTGGATGGGCTTTAGGACCCCTTCCAACCCAGCTGGTGCACAGGACAAACCAGCAGCACCCAGTTACAAATTTCATAGCCATTTAGCAGGGAAAAAAAAGACCAAAAATCCTTCAGTGCCAGGATCCAACCCTGGCCAGCAGAACGTGCTGGGGCTGAGCCTTCTGGATGCTCCTTCAGAGGGGTTAGATCAGAGTCCAGCGAGGAACCATCCCCTCCCTTCACTTAAACATCAATGCTTTGCTAATAAAGTATCCCAGGCATTGGGTTTCAGGTCTGTGTTTTCAGGGATACACGGGTTATTTCCAAGCCCAGCTATTACCAGTGCATGCGGTGACATTAATATGAGTAAATGCAGGAAAAAGGATGAAATAAAACATATCCTATTGAAGGAAATGAGAGCTCCTTAAGAAAGAAAAACACACATAGGAAAGACGTGGGCATATCAGGATACAAATGGGACGCTGGGGAGCTCCAGATTCCACAGGCATGATGTTATTGGAGTGTTTGATACCAGAGTAAGCACCTGCAGATATGAATTACATCCTTGTTCAGACCACGAACATCGCAGCCCTGACATCTCAGGAAGTGCTTATGTTATATTTCAAATCCCCCTGCCAACTGCATAAATATCAAATAAATCAATCACGGATCTAAAAGGCATTATCTTAAGGACTTGCAAAAGCTGAACAAGCCACCTCTCTTCTAAAAGTAGCCCCAGACCTGAAATCGTCGGGGTTTTTTTCTGTGGTTGCACCTGAGCAGCAGGGACAGGAGTACTGTGACTTCACCTCTGCCCCCAGAGACAGGAATGGCACATAAATGGTTCAGAGAGTGACAGTAAAAGAGGTTTTACATGAGTTAAATGTAATTTCTACTGCCTTCAAGAGGGGACACCTGATTTTACACACAAGGCATTGATGTACAAATGGGCTGAGCAAAATTCTACAAAGGGCTCTGGAATGGTGTGAGCAGAACAAGAGAAGGACCAGGAGTCCTTGTGATGCCCATCAGACCATGCAGATTTTGTTTTCAATCTATTTTGAAAGAGAAAAATCTAAATTTTGTACCTATTTCTGTGTATGCTGACCAAGACAGAAAATGCAATCCAGGGATCAAATGTTTTTGTGATAGAAAGACTTTTGTCACATGGATCAGGTAAAAAGCCAATTAAAACCAGACCACAGACATAGTCCATCTCATACAAATTTAACTGACAGTGTTAATTCTGCATTGAAAAATTCAGATCTTCATGCTGATTTTCTTAAAAAAAGTTTAAAATTAACAAATCTCAAAATATCAACTCCAAGTCTGAGTTTTTAATAATGCTGAAAGCCTTAATAAACTAAAATTTTGCCAAAATTTGGGATTTTCAGAACACTTCTCAATTTAAGAGTTCCCCCAAAAGCTCTTATTAGATTAATTTGTTATTTTTCCTTGCTTGCCACAGGAGTCTTAATTACAATTGTTCCAAATACAGCTCCCATCCATCTTAATCAACAGGGACTATTTGGCCATGCTGTTAAATCATCTGGTGTAATCACTTTGAAAAAGTTTGTTCTGCACTGAAAAAATGGCTGAGAAAGGAAGCAAAAGGAAATCTATCTTTGCACATTCATCTTTTCCCATTCAGCTCCCAGCAGCAAGAAGATGAAGTGGCCCTTTGGCTTCTCATCCACAGAGCTCAGAAGTTGAAAAAGTTGTTTTTGAGTCACAAATTCTGGGAAATATTCAAACAAATTCAAACAGAATGAGCTGGGAATTGAAGTGGCAGGAGAATCCAAACGTCACAGAACCCTGGAATGGTTTGGGTGGGAAGGGGCATTAAAGCCCATCCAGTGTCACCTCTGCCATGGGCACCTCCCATTGTCCCAGGCTGCTCCAAGCCCTGAACACTTCCATTAAGTTAAATTATCCACCTCCCTCTTTGTCACGGGATGACCTCAGAGCCTGGCTGCAGCAGTAACGAGCACAGGGGAATTACGGTGTGTGTAACTTCAGAACTTGCTTTGGCCAAAGCCTTCCCCAGCCTGGGCCAATTCCAGTCACCAACTCCAGCACCAGGCCCAGCTGCCGCAGCTTCATGGGCCCTCTTGTTAGGAACATCTTGTTAGGAAATCTGTGATTTTTTTTTTTTTCCTTTAAAAAAACCCTACAAAAGTCCACTTTTTAGAAAGATTAGATATCAAATAAAAATGGAGGAAACACCTGCAGGGTTTGACCTGCACTTCAACCTCTTATGATTTTCAAGTGTCAGAACCCTTGAGTGAGAAAGCCAAATTTAATTAAGTTTTGCCCGGCTTTGTTTTCTCCAAGTTGTGATTGAAGGTGCAAAACAAAAGGTTTGGATATGAAAATTCTCTCTGTGCCCATCAAACCAATCTGGGTCACACAACTCGGCTTCCTCTAATTCATCCCAATTTCACCCACTCCTGAAACACTCGGTGCCCTACCCTGGGGCATTTTTGCCCAAGGAAGTTTTTCTTCCAAGTTTTATTCCACTGTTTTGTATTTTCGTTGGATATCCACTAAGGAAATGGTGTGAGTTGAAGATGAACAATTCAAAACCTTCCAAATCCAACTTGCTCTCAGGTCTTCGACTGCCTTCAAACCGAAGTGTGAATTGCAGCTTATCAGCTCTCAAAGAATAATTTTGCAGAGCAGAGCTGCCATATGAGGGAAAAAAAGTCATAATAATAAAAACCCTGTTGACCTGCACTACTACATTTAAGGAGTACATTTTTCCTCATTCTGAGAGTTACATTTGATACAGGAAACCTTATCAGGAGCCTCCATGGTTGATGGGGAAATGCTCCCCACACAGAAGGAAACACAATCCTGTTCCATCTCAACGTTGTCCCATTAATCCACCCAAATCCCTCTATCCTCTGCTCTTCTCAGAGGTTCCTCTCCTTTTAATCCTCAAAAAGCCTCCTAAATCCAGAGTTTCCAAGGAAGTTTCCCTAATTAAGATTTCATTAGCAGCTTGCACACAGACCCGGAGCACCTTCAGCAGCGTCGCTGTCAGCAGAGTGAGACAACCCATCACCTCGGCTCGGATCACAAGGAGAGAGGGGGAAATGTAATGACAAAAACAAAGAAGGGTCAAATTTCCTTAAAAAAAGTCCAGCCCCCCTTTCCCTGTGCTCAGCTGCAGCAAGGTGAAAGGCTAAATGTGGACAGAACGGGAATACGTGAGTGCTTTCCGAGCTTCCTGGGGGGAATACTTAACAGCAGAAATATGTTTCCCCTGGAGACCTTCCCCACCATTTGGTCCAGTTTCTTACTCCAAGAACTGAACCAGCTCATGATGTAATGCTCCAGGGAAAACATTCCTCTTGAAAAAGAGTATCTTCCTAGGGAGAAGTTTGAAGAAAACATCTTAATATTGTTTAAACAGCTTTTGGCACAGGCACACTGGTTGTGCTGTGCTCAAGGCTGAAAACAAAGCAGGCTAAAAAGATGGAAGTGGAAAGTTTTAGGATTTCGTTTTAGGCTTCTCCTCAACTACCAGCTCAAGTCCCCAGTCCTTAATGGAATGAGGAAAAAAAAGACATTTTCAGAAGCAGATATTTGCCTTGCTAATCAAAGAGGAACAATTTAACGCTTGGGCTGTGTGTCAGGAGGAAACCACGGGTTTAATTCTGCCTAAAGCCTGGCCATTTTCTTAACTCCCGCACAAAGAGGCAGTTCCAAGGCATGGAACACCATGGATCTGGCTGGGAACGAGGCTGCCTGCGGCTCTTGGAAGGGGCAACATTTCAAGGACCAGGAAAAGTTCCTGCCAGCCAACCCTTCATTGATCAGCTTTTGTGTACACATCTTCCCCCTGCTCTCGACTGCTTGGGTCCATTTCTGGACCACCTCTCTGAACAAATTTGTCACTTTTGTGACTGGAAGAGCTGGACATTGGTGTTGAACAAGGGCAAGAAGCACTGGGGAAAAAGAAATTTAACAGAGGCAGAGCAGGAGACTTCAAACCCGAGGCAGGGGGTGCAGGAAAACCCAGGATAACAGAGCTCTGTGAGGAGCAAGCAGGGGGAGAGCTGGGAAAAACCAATGGAAAATGAACATTTAGAGATTCTATTCCATAGCTGGGATTATGTCATGCTTAGCACTGATATAAGCTCCATGTACACATTACCTACTCCTTACATAAACCTCACAAAGCTTTCCTTGCAAAACACACCCGGGATACTTTAGGGTTTTTTCTTTTCCTTGAGGAAAGAGTAAAATGACCTTTTTATTCCTCATTAATATTTGTACCCACACAATTACTTTTTCCTCAACAGCACACCCGAGGCCACTCAACAGCTCCAAATCCCAGTTCAAATGTGAATTCCCTGAGAACCTTAATAGATTTGCATTAGTGAATATTATTTACTGCCAGAACCCAGCATTTCTGACCTGCTGATCGTGGGGCTGAAGGCATTTGTTTGTCCAAACATTTGGGTGCCACAGGCAGGTTATTTATGGCAGGGAGAAGTTTATATCTCCAGTGTAACCCAGGTGATTTAAGGGATGGGGATATTGGATCCCTGATTTCCACCTTGATGTTCCAGGAGCTGGCAAGACAAAGAGCAAGGAAAACAACAACTCAAGGACAGCATGAGCCCAAACCCAGAGCACAAAGGGGATAAAACTCCCAGTTTTCCAGTTCTTACCTTGTTTGGTTTTGTGCATCATCAGGGCTTTCAAAGGACAAGCACCATTTGTGCTGCAGCTTCTCCTCAGACTTTGAGGTGCTCAGTAATTTTTAATGATTAATCATCATCAGGATTTTAAAACGAGGCTCTTTTGTCTACTTTGAAGTGTTAAGTTTTGCATTTTATCTCTTCAAAGGGGTTTTGCTTGTGGAGAGGGATAGTGAGGAATAAAAGCTTTGTAGGGTGGAGAGGTGGCTGCTTTGATAATTCAATCTTGCTCCTTCATTGAAACTGTCGAGAGACCTCTGGGCACAGCGACTGAATTGAAAGGTGGTGTTATTGTTATTATTATCAATAAATAGAATTGTTCAGATCACAAAACATGCTGCACAGCATGGAATAGTTCAGCTACAGACTGCCAGGGCTTTGCTGCACTGCCTGGCAATGCTAAAACCCAGCAGTAAAGGCTCTGTAAAGAACTTAAACCAAACTCAGTGGAGTTGAAGGCCAGTCATTTGCAGGCTTCTATCAAGAGCTTTTACTGCTCCTTTGCTGGGGTTTGCGGCTGCAGATTTTTCAGGTTCTTGGTAGACCCTAAACTCTTAAAGCCCTGAATCACAACAATTTATCACCCATCAGGGAGCTACATAAAATGTCTTTTCCTTCAGAGTGACTATTCGCATTAAACAAAAAACTTATTTAAAAAGAAAAAAAGACAATTAAGAATGTTTTTTAAAAATCTACACTACAGCCCAACTTCACAGGGATCCTTAAACCTAAAAAGTCTGGCCCCAAAAAAATTAATGCCACCTGCAAGCTGTAAATATATGTATTATTTAATTTTTTTTCTCTCCAAGTATTTTCTTTGGCTGCTACATTCAGCTGAACAAGGCCTAAAAATTGTCAAACTAAATTCTTGTTTAAGAGTGGAGCTCTAACTACTGCCAGTTTGAGTGAAACACACAGCCAGGTTTAGGGAATATGTTTTATTTATCTTGGCTGCAGCACAGGGTGGAACATTTTCCATCCCATCCGAACACAGTCAAAAAGGGGTTGAAATATTGCACAATAAAAGCCATTCATTATATCTGTCTCCTCTGCCTTCCAAAAACAGAGCTGCCTGACCAGCCCCGAATCTGGGCAGGGGGCAGGAAGATGGGAGTCAAGGGGTCACTGGAAATAACCCAAGACTAACACCAAGATTTTCAGGCCTGGCTTAGGGAATCTGTTCCATGCCCTCGCTCCTAGAGCACACAGGTTTTCCTGCTCCCCCCTCCCAATCTGGCTAAAGTAGTTAATTGCTCTGTTATGCACAATTTACAGGAGTTAATTACTAAACTAATACATTAGGCTGCTTGTCTCCCAGTCCAGGCCCAGCTCCAGCTCCTCCACTGGGACATGGGGAAATTGGACCTTACTTCAACTTAAAACATCTTGATTTTACCTCCTCACTTTAAAACCACGTTGAAGGAATACCCCACCATTTCTTTATTTATTTCCAGTGCTCATGTACCTGTTGGCAGCTCGAAAATGCAATCTTTCCCTGTTCCTTGTGTTGAACCCATCCCTGCCATTCTTCAGGGGAATTTCCCCCTTTTTCCATCTCCTTGTCCACAGCTCTAACAATCCTTTTGCTGTTTGTTCCCCTCTTCATCACTAAAGTCTCTCCAGCTCTAAGAGTGAGAGGATTCACAGGGAGGAGTCAAGCACAAACTTTCTAAACATTTCTGAACAACAACTGGCCCAGACAAACCCACACCAGTGACATTTCTAGGAAGCCCTCAGGTGTTTCAGCATCTTCTATTGCCCATTAGTCAGGAGAAAGTAGAGAAAAATCAGCTGAAAACACCATTTATTTACAATTATTTTAAAGTGAAAGAAATAAAAATGGTATATACAGTTTGTGTATTTTTTTCCTTTGCTTATCAGGTCAGGATGAGGAAACTTTAACTTTTATTAACTCATAAGGGAGACATTTGGTTCATCTCATCCCCACTTTCATCATTTATGTGCACCTTAATTAAGGCAAAACATTGGCATAAAATAATTCCTGGGAAACATGAACACTTTCCAGTGAAAACCTCCTGGAGAATTCAGGGATGAGGACTGCTATCTGTACCTTGAGTAAAGTGAAGCAGAGACTTTTCCACTGTGAAATAGCTGCCAGATATCCAGCTCTGAAAATCTGTCACCACCACAATTCGCAGAAGTGATGTGTAATTACTCTTACTTATTAACAACATCATAATTACAGAGTAGCAAAACAATCAGCCTTTCCAGGCCCCAGCACTTGTCCTCCCTGCCAGTCAGAGCAGTAATTACGTGGTGAGCTGCTAAATGCAATTATTCACCAATCCACACCCAGGGCTGGCCCCTCCTTGCTTGAAGTCCATACAAATTAAAGTAGGGAAGTATTTTAAACGCAAGTTCATTGTTATAAAAGCCCTCCAAAGGGAGAAGAGCCTCACTTGGGAAGAGGAATGGCAATGCCATGGATTTTTAGGTGCCACTATAGCACAGGGTCTGAGCTGGAGCTGAGCACAGAAAAATGGGATAAAACCACTGGAATCTCCTTCAGAACCACAAACTGATGAAGTCCTGACACCTCTCTGCTGTCACAAACCTCGACTTCATTTCCTACCCCGCAGCACGGCCACTAAGACAAGACACAGCTCTAGAGCAGCTGCTGGTACAGGGAGAAGGAAGCTGCTCTCATTCTGAGGGAAACATTGGTTTTGGAAAAGCTGATGTGACAATGGAATAACGCTGCTGCTCCCACCCCCTGTGAGACACCACAGGCAGCAGGTGGAGGCCCCACAGTTTCAGGAGTTTAGGGAGCTCCAGCTCCAAGGCAGAGCAGGGACTTGGGTGAGATCTGGGTGTTTAAACCCTGAGATGCTGCACAGGCCTTGCATGAGGAGCTCTCCCAAATTCCCCCAGCTGAGCCATTCCCCAGCTCCATGCTCCAGCATGGAGCCCAGTCTGGACAGCTCAGCAAGCCCCACATCAGCTCCCACAATCTCCACGATCAGAAAACACAGCCAGAGCCCTCCAGAGGCCATCCCGGCCTATCCCTACCCCAGGAAGGATCATCTGTCATTCCTGACAGATATTTGTTTAATCTGTTCCTGAAGGCCTCCAGTGATGGAGATTCCACACTGCCCAGGCCCTGGATTCCCCCACTTGGCCATGGCTGCTGCAAGAACTTTAATGTTTAACAGAGACATTTTCCTCCAATTTAAACACATTTCTTGTCCTTCTCAGTACAGATATGGAGAACAGATTATGGCCCCCCACCACTGCACCTTCTGAGGACTCATTCAAGTCCTCTCCAGATTAAGGAGACAAAATATTTTGAGGATAAATTCTATCCAGAGGAGAATATGAACTAAAAAGCACTATAAAGTAGCGATCTCTCTTGGAAAGAGCTGCATCCTCTTCACTTCTAGTAAGTTTCCGCACCCTGCCACTGCCATCAGGCATCCACAAATGATTCCTAACAACCTTTTTCTACCCAGCTGTACCAGGAAGAAAATCCAAGCTTTGTTTCCCTCTCCTCCTGCCTTCAGTCCCAGCTGCAGCCTGTTCAGGGAGCCCCTTGGGGAACCTCGAGGGAGAGCTCCCTGTGCTGCTGTCTCTCAGCACCCCCAGAGTTGGGATTAGCCCCTCCTGAATCAAACAGGAATTTATTCCTCTTCCCCCAGGACAGCTCTTCGATGTCACTATTCCAGTCAGATATTCAGGATGTGACAGCCACAGTGTCACCAGTGATTTGGTCCCTAAAAGCTGCACAGACAGCTCAAGTACAACTTGACTCTGTTTAGGCACAAAGTGATTTCCATCTAAAACTCACACCTGATTCCAGTCCATCATCATTTCACTCTCCCAGTTTAACTCCAGTTCAGTTGCTGCTTTGTTTTGAACAGTAAAAGGAGCAGCTATTTTACTAATCTACTCATTTTTCAAGCTTTGCATTTTAACCTCAGTCAGCCTCTCAATTTGTCCATGATATTCTTTTCCATGTCCCTTCCAAGCAGAAAGCTCAGCCCAGCCTGCCCTCTCCTGGCAGCCAAGCACAGCATCCAACCCAGGAACTCTCCCAGTCTGCTTCCAAGCCTAACCCCAAAAGCAAATCCCCAAGTCAAGCATTAAGGCAACTGTTTTTGGATGGATTTAAGACATGGAGATGTGGCACTTGAGGACATGGTTTATGGGCCACAGGGCAGTGCTGGACTCTGATCTTAAAGCTCTTTTCCAACCCCAATGATTCTGTAACTGAAACAGCATTTAAATAGTGGCGTTTCTTTCAAGTTGCTTTAGGAATTCTTGTCTTGGGAGAAAGAGGTATAAAAATCTAACTGCTCTGGTTGCTTTCAAGCTCTATAAAAGCAGCCAAGTACATAAAGGGTTTTATCCCACATCACTCATGGTAAAAACCAGGTCACAGAAGGGACAGTGCTGGACACAAAGCCATTTCTTCCAGGCTGGCACAGTGATGCCTCTGGGTTGGAACACCCCAGGATGAAAAATGAGAGCAGCAACAAACGCTGGAGCAGAGCACCTGCAGTCCTCGCTCTTGATTCTATTGCTCCAAGCAGAAAAATGCAAACAGGAAGATGACAGGGGATGGGCTCAGGACACACATATGGAAGGGAAGGGCTGGGAATGAATCCTGCTGAGGAATGCTTCTCTGCCCTCAGCCAATCTCATTTGCCAGATGAATTTTATACACAATCAAGGTTTAAAAGTTTGGTTTTTTTTCTTTAATGACCACCCTTTACATCAGAGAATTATTCATGAACTCTAACACAAAATCTTACTCTAAGGAGCTCCACCACTGCTCATGCCCAAAGCCTCTTCAGAAGACAGAAAAGTTCCCCACATTCTCCTCTTCCCTTTCAAGCACATGGGAAACAAACCCTTGGAGCAAGTGTAGCCAGAAGGACACATTTGAAGACACACCGGGGTTTAATGTCTAAAGAAAGACAAGCCCACATTTATGGGAGAAGACATTTTTATTCTCTTCATTACCTGCCATAACTGTACCAGACCAATGCTCTGAGCCAGTCTGCCACACAGCTCAGATCTTCAAGCAATTTAGGCATCAAGGCAAGGAAAATGAGTCCTAAGTTATCCAGAAAATGAATAAGAAAGTAAGTGTGGAAATACAAGTGTGGAAGAGAGAAGAAAACTGCACTTGAGAGACAACACAATGCTCTAAGAAGCACCTTCACTTCAGAAAATCAGATATGCCTGAAACATCTTTCAATCTTAGCTCAAGAGTTTCTGCTGCTTCCGAGTGTTTTCGGTGACTCCTGTCCTTCCCACACCCAGAATTTGTGCTTCTCCTTCTCTGGGTGGGAGCCCAGGGCATTTCTCGAGCTGTGGCTTCAAAAAGGCTTCTCCTCCTCCACCTCCTGCCAGGACCAGCAGCAATAGGGGCAGAGCCCTCATTCTCCTTCCCTGGGGCTGGCAAGGGGAGGAGGTTTTGTTCCCTGGGGTGAATATTCTCAGATCCTGCCAGGATGGATGTGCTGAATCTCCTGGCTTTGGGAGCAGCTGGGAGGGAAGGCTTGGGAATCTCGCTGGGAATCTGAATCCATGCAAGTCCCTCACTCACTGCATCCTTGCTCAGCCTCATGCTGCGCCTCACCCTGACCTCAGCACTGGCACTGCTCCTCCTGCAGGCCTGCAGGGATCCCTCCTTTGCATGGGGCACTGAGAAAAATTCTTCCACATTGTAAGAGGAAACTGGAAGATCAGCCCCAGTTATTTCCAAGTTTTCAGCAGGAGGGAAGAAGAAGGCACGGCTGCTTCTTCTTCTCCTTGCTGAATCACCTCTGACAGAATCCTTTTGAGGACACTTGGTTCTCTGGGCAGCCTCCTGTACATCCTGTCGTTCCAGAATTTCCAGCCCAGTTAAGAGATTTCCTTGTAATTTCTCCTTTTCTATCATGGAACTGCTTTCTTTTGCTTCTTTTTCACATGGAGTCTCTTTATCTTGCTGGAAATACTCAGATGTATCAAAATCACCTTCTCCATCTGGCACAGTGTTTGAAAACTGGGGGGACAAAAAAATAATAATAATTCTTAGTTTTTTTTGAAATATAGGCAGAGGTAATCCATAAAAAAAACTGGTTTCAAACAGCTGAACTGGTTATTGTTTTCATGTCAATCTCCAAAATCCCAACAACTGACAGGGAATCCTGCAGGCTGGAATCTGTTTCAGTGTGAGGCCAAACTTAGGTCACTTGGGAAGCAGAGAATGCTGGAATGGCCAGGGCTGGAAGGGACTTTAAAGATCATCCCATTGCACCCCCTGCCATGGGCCCAGGCTGCTCAGAGGCTGAGCTGAGTTCTGAATGCCCAAGGATGGAGATTCCATGGCTGCCTGGTCCTCAGTTTGATCACTCCTAGTGTTTTTCCCCCAAAGATCCCTCCTGTGGTCCCTCAGCCCAGCAGTTACCTCGGGAGCAGGGCCAGGAGCAGCCTCCAGGCTCCCTGGCACCTCAGAGTCTCCAGGCCCAGAGCTGGAGGCCGCTGCCTGCTCCAGGAGCCCGGGGCACACAGCACGGAGCTTCCCACTCCTCCTCCCATCCTGGGGCTGCTGGGGAGTGTCCCTGCAGGCACCCCTGGCTTTGGGATTGCCCAAAGCTGCAGCCTCTGAATGAGAACAAACACATGGTTAATTGAGTACAAAACCTTCCAGGTATTACAAGAAAAGCTTGGTGGTATTTCACTTCTTATATAAATTATTTCTTATACTTCTTTACCTATATAAAAATAACTTTCTAAATGAGTATCCCAGATAAACAGTGGGGAACAAACCCAACAGAAAGCTCTGCACATCCCTTAACTCTTCATGCCCAACTCAGCAGCTTAAAGACTGCCAAAACAGCAGTACCAAAGTAAAGATTTACTTTAATAAATTGTCAGATTTACACTGAAATCCAGCAAGAACTGAATTTATCAGATGGACATTGTTAATTTATTAGATCCTCCAGACTCTGCTATTACAGAAGCAATTAAAAGTAAAAAAAAACATATTTTTGTGTGTGTTCTTGTGTTGAAATAAAGGAACAGAAAGAACAAAGCAAAACAAAACTAAAACCCAAATTACCTGTAGAAAGTGTGGCTGCCTTTGGTGAGTTTGGAGATGAGAGGGAAGAGAAAACCTCTGGAATTTCAGGGATAGGGCTGAGAAGGGGTTTCTTGGAAGCCATTTCTCTTTCCCCATACAAAGATTTCTTGACTTTTTTCTTTCTCCTTCTCCCAAAGCTTGGGTATTTTGTTTTCTGAAAAGATTGAGAAGGACAATAAAACAGAATAAAGTGAAATTTTAATAATCCTCTACAATATTTTTGAATAAGTGATGTCATGACTGGATTTTGATGGATGACAACTGTTTCCCCTAAAAGGAATGTTCCACTTCTTTTGCTAGCTACAGAAGAATCTAAAAACTCAAAAGCAAAAAAGAATTACTTTTCTAACAAGGCTCTGCAAGAGCTTGGTAAGGGAATAACCACAAATTCATTTGTTGGCCCTCAAGTCTGAGAAGTAACACACAAACACCTCTCTCCAAAAAGATCCTTTAGGCCCTACAAGCATTCAAGCCCTCAAGTCAGGAAAGAAGAGGGATGGGACAGGAAATGCAGGAAAACAAGATGGGGATGAAGAAGAAAATATTGGCAGCAACAGAAATATCAAAATAAACCTGTAAGACACAAGGAGAGACACTTGGAGAGAGAAATAAATAAAAATAAGAGCAGAATTCAGCAACTGCAGCAGCTGGCACTCACCTTGGTCTTCTTGGGAGCAGCTTTGGTTGGATTCTCCTGTCTCAGAATCTTGCTCATTCCTAGGTTTTTAGTGTCTTTGTCATTCCCAGTGTTTGTGGCTCCCAAGCTGCTGCAGTCAGTGTCCTCTGCCACGGCCCTGCACTGCTGAGGAATGGGATTTGGGGTGCTTGGGGGCACCTGCTGCTTATAATACCCCACCAGAGTTCAACAGGCATGAGAATCAAATGGAATTAATCTCTATCACCTCATTAAGGGTTGGCACAACTGGAAATTAAATATTTCAGATTCATTTCTCCCAGTCCTGTTTGTATTATAATGAAGATACAGTAAATTTTCATCTTCAGTTATTTAAGAAAATGGGTTAGTTTTTATATTCCTCTGCTTTTCGCCCTCCCCTCCCACCAGAGCTGTCCAACACTGAAATCTGAAAGCACTTCTTGTACAGTCAATTGTGTGCCTTGAAATTCCAGCAACCAAAACATTTTTGTCAGATTATCTGGAAAAGCACCTGGAAAATTCAATAGAAATTGTCAATTTAAGTATCAGGCTTTAATTTTTAATAACTGGAAAATCATTTTCATTGAAAAAAAACTCATTTCCTCAAGGCACTAACAGGAGGTATTTCCATACACCAGGATATAGATAATCCTCATACCTGAGGCTGGAAAAACTTTTTTAAGCATCAAGAGGGATAAAAGAGAACAATTCTGCCTGAAGAAGTTCAAAAAAACAAAGTAAATTTGTTTGTCCTTATCACTAAGGAAACTCACCTTCCTTTTAGTAGACCAAGTTATCATGTCAGGTTTGTCAGTCTCTGCTACTATAAATGAAAAAAAAAAGGGTTTTAATCAGTGTCAATGCAAGTTAATCACATTTGGAGGAAACTACCTGCATAATTTCTGATATTATGCACTTCAAACACTTTAATCTGGAGTAGAAATTCAGTCTTGAGGACTATGAAACATGTCAAGATAAAAAATTTCTACCTTGCTCTACAAAACAGAGGAAAACTCAGCCTCTGAGGATTTGGTAACAGTAATTAGAACATCCACAGCTTTCACGGATAAATATGCACAACCCACTTTCAATTATTTTCTTGTTGGGTTGCTGTTTAAAAATCATCAAAATTACAGTATAAGAATCAAGATTCTAAAAACAAAAATTACTTTAAGCAGTAAAATTTTCACAGGAAGATATCACAAGTCTAAATAAGATCCAGCTACTGCTATGAGGTTCAGAAGAAAACCTTTCCATTTAAATGCTAGCATTCAAATTTTAGCATGATTGAAAAATATCCCCTTGTATTAAAAAACAAAAATACAAACAGAAAAATGAACCAAAAGCCTCAACTCTTAATTTTCAGGTACAAAAAGATTCATTATCTACTGAGCAAAAGACAAGTTGGGGTTACCTTCTGCATTTTGGACAGGTGAAGGGGCTCCTGCAGCAACAGAACCTTCCAGGAATTCTGGGAGAGGCTCAACACCTTCCTTCAAACAAAAAATTACATTTCTTGGCAATAAATTACAGTAGATATTTGATGGACCTTGTCCATCAGTGTTTGTAGACAAAATGGTTTTGTTTCCTGAAAGAAAACACCTTTGCTCTGTGTGGCAAAACAAAACACAACAGCAAAACATAAGAAAAAGCAAAGGGAAAAACATTTCAAGATCCAGAAACCTCCTAAAACAGCTCTCTAAGCCAAAGTGCTGGTCAGAATGCCTAAAAACTCAACTTCTCAGTGTGACCCAAGAACTCCAAGCAGACTCTGCTGAAATATTGAAACAATCTCTTTGTAAAACCAAGGAGGCTGGGGGTGGAATTAACCAAGAATCGACCATTCCCAGGTAATAGAGAACAACAAACTCACATCATCCCAACCAAAATCCAGGAGGGGCAGAGGCTCCTCAGAGAGGCCCGGCCTTGCCCGGAGGCTCTGCCCTTGGGGACAGCCTGGGGAGGCTCCTCTGCGTAAGGGGGTGTTGGCAGGAAGGCTTTGGTCAAAGATTTCAGGGCTCAGAACTTCCCCAAAAGTCACTTTTTTCTTCTTTGGTGTTTTGGAGCTCTGGCTGTCAGTTCTCTCTGTTGGAATAAAATGAAATAAACAGCTGAATGAAGGGGGATTGGCACAGAGCAGAGGCTTTGTTAGAGATTGAAATATTCTCCTAAAAAACATCACCCAAATGATCAGCAAAATGCTACTTTTCATGGCCTGTGAGGCCAGCCAGGATTTTCACTCTGGATTTATTAAAAAATTAAGGAAGAAACAGACTAAAAATGACCATCTGTTCCCCAAGTTTCAGTTAAAAAATGTAAAACTCCTTTAAAAATCAGAGATTCTATTCTGGTGTTCGAGGCTTTCTGAAGTTTTGGGGTGGGAGTAATTTTTTTTTGATAGATGTTCTTTTCCTTGGCAATCTTGTTTTCCATGTCATCAGCAGGATGCCACAAGGAGGTCATTCAGTGGTGATTAATACCAAAAACCAGATTTTGCAAAGAGGCAAAATCTTTCCATCTTAGACAATACTTTAGTTAAAAAAGAAATGAAAAAAGCCAAGGGGAATCTGACCTGCTTGCAATGTTTCAAAGGCTTTTACACAATTGGAGACTCCAGCAGATTCACCTCCTTCTCTGTCACTGGCACCGTTTGAGTATTCCTGTCAAATTTAAGATATACAGTTCAATAAAATTTAATTAAAATATTGTCCTCTAAGCAGCATTTAATAATCAAGCCTTTTGTTTAGCCAAATCTACTTGTTTGGTGTATGAATAAAGCTCAAAAACATTAATTTCATGGATTCATGGAATGGTTTTGGTGGGCAGGGAGCTTAAAATGATCCAGTGCCATCCCTGCCATGGCAGGGACACCTCCCCCTGTCCCAGGCTGCTCCAAACTGGCTTGGAACACTTCCAGGGATCCAGGGGCAGCCCCAGCTCCTCTGGGAATTCCATCCCAGCCCCTTCCCACCCACTCAGGGAACAATTCCTTCCCAATATCCCATCTAAAACTGCCCTTAGTCAGTTTGAAACCATTCCCTGTGTCCTGGAACTCCAGACCTTCATAAAGTCTCTGTTTTTCCTGTCACCCCTTCAGGTCCTTGAAGGTACAGTTGGGTCACCCTAGATCCTCTCACACCACAAAACCTCCAAGCAAAGCTCCCAAGATGGCCAAGCAGCATTAAATCATTTCCAATTCCTTCCCAGTTAAATCAGTCAGCACAGCAATTAGTCAAATCAAATCAAAGCACCTTTGGGCTCATCCTTAGTCCAAGCACTGAACCAACCTTGGTGCTGTCCATGAGCTCCCTACCCAGGGTTTTCTTCAGGATGGATCTCAGCAGGGAGCTGCTCTGGGAGAGGTCACTGCTGGGAATTTTCCCTTCTCCCAGTGGTGTTCCAGGGGTTTGGCTTCCCTCCAGTACTGCCAGGCTCACACCTCCCACAAGCTCAGCCTTCCTGGTGCTGAGATCTGAGACAGCACCACTGTGGGCACACTTGGGAACTGGAGAGAAAGCACAGAGCTCTGACACCAAAAGGTTGAAGGAAAACTGACAAAACTTTAGTATAAAAACATGAGCTATAAAACTGCACACATCTCAACAGATCCTGTGTGGAAACATCCCACAAAAATTTATCAGTCTGTGAGTTCTGGCTTCTTCTGAGCCACATGTACTATTCGGTGTTCTCAGAAATTTATAAAATAAATTTACAATACAAGAAAGGAGCAGTACATGAAGGAAAAGTTACGTCAGATTTCTACAGCATCCTAAATTGTAAACAAGATGACAAATGTCAGCTGAAACAGTTCCTGAAAAATATTCCAGTATTTTTATTCCTTAATGAGGGTTTAACAAAGATTATAACAGTGCTGAATCCTCTTACCATGGCCTGTTTCCAGAGTATCTCCAGTTACAACAGTCTCCAAGGACTTAATGGGATTTTGCTGCTCATAAACCCATTCCTAAAGAAAAAGTCACAGGATTTTTACAACAGCACAAACTATGGAGGGTTTTAATCCCACAGATAAGGATTTCAGAGTTTTCCCCATCATCCACTCTTTCACCTGAATTTGTTTTCCCTAAACACCCAGGGAAATATTTAGAAAATGCTTAATTAATGAAGAAATTGTCTATTTTAATGTCTAACTTAGAGGTTTCTCCCCAGCTCAAAGCACCTTTGCAGCAGCAGGGCCAGCAGCAGTCACAGCTCGGCATGGGGACAAGATGCTGCAGATCCTGAGCTCACTCCTGATGCTCTTGGTCCCATTTCCTTTTAAATTTTCTTGCAAAGCAGCTCCTCTGTTGCCCAACATGAACTCTTCTCTCCACTGCTCCAGGTTTGGCTCTTTGTTAACAGGTGCTTTATTCAGAGCTGCATAAATTAAAAATAAAACAGAACCCAAACAAACTGCAAAGAGAAACTTCAGGTTTTTCAATGAATTTTCTTTTTGTGTTTCTTTATCAAGAGGTGCAAAAAGTCAGGTAATGTTCTAGGCAGGGAGAAGACATTTTTTAGATCTACTTCAAAAATAACATTTCCAGCCTTCAAAATAAGTGATTCATTTCATATAAATGTTATTAAGACCTGCAATAGCAGAACAGTAAAATGAAAACCATTCTCTGTTTCATGCAAAAAGAATGCAAAAACATAAGTGCTCAATGAGAAATCTATCAAAGAAGACAAATCTAGGAAACAAAACTAAGGAGTCCCAAAAATGCAAGTTTTAGAGAAACCACTAATCAGGGTGCATTAAGATGGTTTAAACAAACAAACCAAACTTCAAACCAAGCACAAGCACTTGTGCTGAGCCTTATAAAGGAAGATTATTCTGTTTTTTAAGAAATATTTCTGGTTTCATACTTTCAGCCTAAAGGAAGAGCTGATATTTAAGGTAAATCACTGACCAGGATATTTAATCAACTCACATGAACCTCCTTCCTGGAAAGGCTCCCCCAGGTGTGAGATCCCAGCCTCCCCCTCAGCTTCTTGCAGGGATTCAAAACAGGCTTGGAAAGCTTCCATCCTGTCCTTCAGCGACCTCACATTTGCAGGTTTAAAAGGACTGATCTGCCAAAACAAAATTAACCCCATCAGGCATTTCTTCCCTCACCATTTGAGCTTTAATGTTTTGGATTTCCACCTTGACCTAAAAGACGAAGAATCTGGCATTTAATCTGGCTTCAATTGTATCTGTACAGTAAAAATACGGGAAAAAAGGAACTTCACCCAGAAATCTGGTACATTTTATTTCATTTGATCTGTTCTTCTAGTCTATACAATTTGCTTTCTGACAGCCCAGCATGGTTCAAGTCATGAACACATCTGATTAACTAAATCATTCACACTTGAAGTCACTTCATTTGGAACAAGCAACAGTTAAACTACCCAAGAACCAAGTGTAGCAAACACAGGAATGTAACAAAAGTTAAAATACATCAGCAAGCTTAACATGGAGAAGAAATTTCAGCCTCTACACAGTGCAAACAAAACCTGGAACACCCCTTTGTCAGGTGACCAAGGGACAGCAGCAAATCAATGCCAGTTATCCCTACTGCTGGATTCTTCCCAAGACTTGCCTCTCCTCCCAGCACAAGGTGGCTCCTGGAGGGAGTGGAAGTTCCCCATCATATCTTTGGGAAGGATTCTCACCTGGGTGAAAGCTTCTTTCTGCCTGCTGCTCCTCTGCTGGGCCAGGTACCGGATCAGGGTATTGTTTTCTGGTGATCCCCTCAATCCAACCGTTGACCTTCTCCTAAATTTTAGGGAAGTTGGGGAAGTCCCTGAAAAGGGGACGAGAGGAGAGGTTAGAAAGAAAAACAAAGCACAAAACCACAGAAATGTTTTGGAATACCTAACACTCTAAAATGGTAATTTTTTATCCTTTTTAAGGTTAATTAATGCTACTTTTTCTAAGATACAAAATTACCTGCTCAGCCTAAGAAACCTCCCTGAGCACATCACCTTAAGGGTCTTAAAGCTATTAAATCACAAACCAAGTCTGCCTTTTAGCTTTTCAATTGCTTGCGAGTATTTTCACCAATACTTGCAGAATTTGTCTTGCAATTCCCTTGTGAAAGTCAAACACTTCATTAACTCAAGAGAGATAAACAGGGAGCATTTACCTGTGTAGGATATAGCCAGTTAAACGGTATCATTATCTTGTATATGGGATATCCTATAAATACGTTGTAGCAACAGCCTCTCAGAGTGTGCTCCTGGGCATACTCAAACTCTCATCACCTGAATCTGCCCTAAATTAGAGCCTTTGGCAGGAGGCTGGACTAAACGAGCTGCAGAAGCCCCTCTGAGAAGGACAAAAGTAATTTGTCACCCCAGCCTCACCCGTGGGCCGTTTGCCAACATTTTCCCGAGCGATCCCAAACTCAGCAGTTACCACAGCGGCAAAATCAACAGGTTTGTTCCCCTCTTCGGATAGTCTAAAATCAGGTTTTGCTTCCACTTTGTCTCTCTCAGGAGTGGAGAAGTCATTTCCCAAGGGAACAGTTTGGCTGCTGGAAAAATCCCCTTTGGTGTGCAAAGGTAAGGGGAGTTCAATGAGCACATCCCCCCTGAGCGCCCCAAAACACTTCCCAGGGAGCTGCCAGCTCACATCAGCCCCCTGGGGCTGACACAAATTCTCCTCGGGGCATTTCAGGACACGTTTTGGTGGCTGTGTCTGGTTCCCATCAGTGAAATTCTCCTTATTGGATGGTCTGATGCCTTTGGGTTTGGTCACTTTGCAGCTCTTCTGGTCTCTTGATGGAGGGAAAGAGGCCTCTTCCTTCTGTTCAGGAGAACCACGCTCATTTTCTTTAACTTTCAGGGGAGTTTTAGATCCTCTGAGCATTGTTTGGGATTTATTTGAAGGAACATTCACTCAGCCTTTACTCCTGTAATTACAGATTCCTATTAAAAAGAAAAAAAAATATTATTTGCTAAGAACAAGAGCTCACTACCACGCTCAAGCTTCTTCCAAATCTGCATTTTTCCTGGACAAGGTGTTAAACAGGAGGGTGGGAAGGGAAATTTATCCCCAAAAAACTGCAGGGAAAGGACCCAAGGGGCAGGGACCAGAAAGAAAAACACAAGAGCACTAAAACCCTGCATTATAAACAGGCACAGGCGTGGCTCAGGGTAAGGAGCCACAAGGCTCTGTCAATCCTCACATTAATGTAAAATACATGTATAAAATACATTAATCACAATCACACTGCAACTGTCTTGTTCCAAGTGTTACAACAAATATCCAGCAGTTTAATACTACTTTTAACAACACTAATTAGTAGCAGCAGAAAGAGAAGGAAAGTCTTGGAAAGAAATCAACAAAATTAAACCCACTAGCAATATGTATTTTTTAAAGTATCACGAGCTTTTGATTAGAAACTTTAAAAGGCTAGAGTTTTTTTGCAGTTAGTTTCGTGAAGTTAATGACGGACGACTCAATAACGTGACTCTGCAACTTAGCTCCTGCAAATACGCGCACTTTTAGAAACAAAATTACCGAAATTAACCTTTTTAACAACGCCTGGGCAACCTTTTTCTTTCTTATTTTTCCTTTTTTCTGCTCTCAGACCCCAGCGGAGCCCGATGGCCACAATCACAGCCACCAGACGAGGGAAAAGCCCCCACAGCGGGGCTCCCCCGGTCTGTAGCACCCCTTGGGCGCTCGCACCCCGCAACCCCGGAGCTCACCCCAGGTACCCGGGTACCTCCCGCATCCACCCGGCCAGCCCAGAGGATTCTCCCCACCCTCCCGGCCCCGCCAAGGGCTCCTCGCTCCGGTTCCCTCTGAGCCGCCCTCACCAGGGCCCGCGCCCGGCCCGCCGCACGCTTTCAAACCGCGCCACGCCCCCGCGGATCCCTCCGCGCCCCCGCCCCTTCGCCCAGCCCCAGTGCCCGCCGCAGCCAGCCCGGCCTTGGCAGCACCGCAGGGAAGACGGCTCATGGGGGCGACCCCTCGCCGCTGCTCTGCCCCGGGGGTCAGAGGGATCGGCGGGGACAGGGGGGATTCTTTGAGCAGGCGGAGGGATTGCGGGCCGTTGAGACGTAGCACCGCTTTGGTACAAGAGGAAAAAAATAACACGATTAAATGGACTCATTCAACGGCCCGCGCACACGTGACAGGTAACAACCAATCAAAGAGCGTTTATGCAAATATAAACGCTCCTTCCGGTCGCGATTGGCTGCCGCCCCGATTTTCCCCGCCTCCTCGCTGCCCATTGGGAGGGCACGCGGCGCCTCGCAACGCTGATTGGCCGTGGGGCCTGCCCGTCAGCGCCCGCCTTTTCCGGGTGTCGGCGCGGCGGCGGGCGCAGCATGAGGCGGGTGACGCTGTTCGTCAACGGCAGCGCCCGCAACGGGAAGGTGAGGCCGGGCCGGGGCCGGGTCCCGCTCCCCGCGCCGCCCCGCACCGCTCCGCCCTTCCCACAGCCGCCCCGGCCAGCCCAGCCTGCGCCGCGCGGTGCCGGAGGGGCTCTGGGTCCCCCCTAGCTGCCTGGGGAGGGAATCGCGACAGGCGGGATTTGTCGCGACTGGAGGCGCTTGGTGGCTTTAGGGAGTCGCGTCTGGCTGCCCGTGTGAGGCCCAGCTGTGGGATGAGGGCTCTGAGGGGAGACTGACCCTGCGTGGGGGTAACCTGGGAATAGTCACATTTAATTGCTCAAAATCGTCTCAAGACCGAAAACAGTGATTTTTAGGCCCAACCAGTCCTTGTCCAGCAGAGTAAAAGGCCTCGGGATGCATTGCCACCGGGAGTCCGTGATCTTGGTGTTTCCATCCACATTCTGAGTGTAGACGTTGACGTGACAGTGCTTTAATGTGCTATTAATTCTGGCCATGATCCCACTATTTCCAGCCTGGCCTGGTGTGCAGGAGTTCATGTGACCGCATTTCAGCCTTGCACTTCTGCTAAATTTTGTCTGTGATCTTGATTTTCCCATCCACATCCTGAATGCAGACAGTTCATGTGCTTGTCCTTTAATCCTTGGTTTTATGGAGGGAAGTACATTTGGGAGAGCCTTGGAACAGAACAAGTAACAGTATTTCTTTAGAGAAATAAATAACTGAATTATATTCTTACAGTACCAACAGTTATTCCCTCGCTGCTGTTGCAGTGAGTTTTGGTGGGAGCTGTGCGAAATCACCCTGATTTTGTGTTCAACAGCAAAATTGGTCTTTTCCCTTGTTTCTTGGTCCGGATTCAAATGGATTTTGTTCCTCCTAATAGCCCTGATAACTCTGAAGGGACAGGGCTTTTGGAGCACAGTTTCAGGGGTTTGTTTTTATTCACAGCCTCCACTCTTCTCTCCTCCCCCAGGTCGTGGCTGTGTATGGGACTCTCTCAGATTTGCTCTCTGTGGCCAGCAACAAGCTTGGGATAAAAGCCACCAGCGTCTACAACGGGAAAGGGGGGCTCATTGATGATATTGCTTTGATTAGGTGAGGATCAGCCAGGAAAAGGCAAAGCAAGGCTATGGATTAAGAGACTAATTTGTTAATCCCCCTTAATCAATGCCCAGTGCTTTCCCTAAAAACATTTCCAGCCAGGATGCCCAAAGGTCCTTTTGTGTCTTTTTAACTTCAAACCATTTATTGATTCAGAACTTGATACAAGCTGTGTTTGGGGCCTTTTTAGCTCCTCCTGTGTTGATTCCAGGGCAATGTTCCTGCCATGAAATCCTCATGGTTCCAGTCAGTCCTGGAATGGGGGGGGTTTCTGTAAAGGAGACAAATTCTATCACTCTTTTAGCTTCACAGAATAGTCCCAGACTGGGGAGAAAAGCTATTATTTTGTAAGGATTAATTGATTACACAAGTGGTCCCTACCTGGCTGCTGCAGATAAAATCTCTGGTGAAGTCAGTCCATTCCAGTCCAGTAGAACCTGCAAAATACAGATAAAAATCAGATTCAGAAGTTCCAGCTAATGGCCAGTGGTCATGATGTATCTGAAAGTAATCAAGAGAGGTTCCACTGTTGATTAGATGAACAATAAGTTATGATTAACCTTCTTTTTCTCTTCCCTCTGCCCTCTCCTGTCTCAGGGATGATGATGTTTTGTTTGTCTGTGAAGGGGAGCCCTTCATTGGTGAGTCTGTAATTCTTATATTTAGCTTTCTATTTAATAGAGTTGATTTTGCTTTCATCTAAACTTAAGGTTTTAGTTTGTGGTGTTTTCAGAAGATACCTCTTTGTAATTAAAGAATGTTCACAATTTTTCCAGTAATTACTTTGTTTCTTCTCTGCAGATCCTCAGACTGATGGGAGAGCTCAGGAGGAGCTGACAGGGTCCCACACAGACTGGCTGACTCTCAATGTGGGAGGCAGATATTTCACCACCACCCGGTAAAAATGGTCTTCAAAAACTTCAAAACCTTCATTTCAGTAAAGCAAAAGACCTTAAAAAGTAACTTCCTGTGAAGGTCTTTGACTCCTGCAGCTTTCTCTGTATTTTGTATTTGCCACCACAGTTTTGCAAGAAATTCATTCTTAAACATTTACAGATGAAGGAAAAGTAAAGCTGGGCTGCTTTTGTTTTCTAGGAGCACTTTGGTTAACAAAGAACCTGACAGTATGTTGGCACACATGTTCAAAGACAAAGGTGAGTATATTGAGATAAATGTGATTATTTTTACGTAATAAATAAGCAAAGTAGGCAAAAGTCACTGTCAAGCTGGGGCTCTTGTTCATAAAGTAAAATATCTATAAAGTGTATTAAACTACCAGAGCAGAACAGAGAATTATTTTTAATGACTTTATTTCTCTCTGTTTGTCATCTCACCACCTAATGTAATGCTCTCACAAACTGCAAATACAGCTCCCATCCATTGTCAGTAGTTTGGGTCCTTTTTTTGTTTGTTTCTCTGATTTGAGGTTTTCATCTTGTTGCATCTTCCTCAGTTTTGTCAGCAGAGCCAGTGAGCAAACTGTGCACGAGGCAGCCTTGGGGAGACAATCAGACTAAAATTTCAGTGCTGCTTTTGTCCATGATTTTTTGTATGTGGTAAAAATTCAGTTACTCAGAGCAGGAACAAGTTCATTTTAAGCTGATTTTTTTTCCCCCACTCCTCTTTTCCTTCCTTCTCTCTCCGAACCGCCCTTCCAAGTGGAATGTTTGCTATTCCAGTCCCCTTTGGTAATAAAAAACTGAAAACTGAAGCAAATGCTCTCCTATTAATACATCAAAAGTAATTTTATATATATATATGTTGTGGAAACAGATGCTTGGGGGAATAAGCAAGATCCTAGAGGAGCTTTCCTCATTGACCGCAGTCCCGAGTATTTTGAGCCCATTTTGAACTATTTGCGTCACGGACAGCTCATTGTAAATGATGGCATTAATTTGCTAGGTAGGTATTACCTGTCTGACATCTCCTAAATTATTCCTCCTTGGAATGAAAGCTTTGCCCTCAGGTGCCTGTAGTGAGGCCAGGGGGAGCTTTGTGTGCTCATCCCCGTGGTTGGGAGTTTTCCCTTTGGTGGATTGAGTCTCAGCAGTGCAGCTTCATGTGCTTGCTTTAACAAGGATAGGCTGGTTATTTCTCTTTGGAGCATTAAGAATCCATACTGGATTAATACCTGGAATTCTGGAGTTGATCTCTTTAACCTAATGCTGGTGTTGGAAATGTTGTGTCTTGAGTTGTTTTTCCTTTTAGCTGCAAGCAAACTCTCTCCCCAGTTACATCCAGTATAGTGTGTGTGTGTTCTCCAGTAAGGGGAGAGAAGGGTGCTGCTCTCTAGATCAGCAGTTCCCTGGAATAACCAGCACTGCTTTGTTTGTAGGCGTTTTGGAAGAAGCCAGGTTTTTTGGGATCGACTCCCTCATTGAACACCTGGAAATCGCTATTAAGGTACCTTGCTGTCTGTAAGCCCTGGATGAACGTCCTGCTCTCCCAGGGAATGTGTTACTCAGTCCCTGCCTGCTCCTCTCCCCAGAATTCCCAGCCAGCTGAGGATCACTCTCCCATCTCTCGGAAGGAGTTTGTGCGATTCCTGCTGGCAACACCCACCAAATCCGAACTGCGCTGTCAGGTGAGGGAGCTCAGCCTTTGTCTTTCCAGCAAAACTCCAGGAATTCCTTCCTAACACCAGATCCAATCCTGCCCTCTTGCACTTTAAAACCAGATTTTAAGGAAATCCCCAGATCTCGAGAGCTTTGCAATTTCATTTCATGGTGTTATGTAATAGAATGAATGCTCTTGTGTGTTCATCTAGAACCCTGGAATGGTTTGAGGTGGGAAGGGACCTTAAGGATAATCTTGTTCCAATCTCAGGGACACCTCCCACTGTCCCAGGATGCTCCAGGCCTGGCCATGGATGCTTCCAGGGATGAGGCAGCCACAGCTGCTCTGGGAATTCCATCCCAGCCCCTCACCACCCTCACAGGGAGGAATTTCTTCCCCATATCTCATCAAAACCTGATCTCCAAATCCAATGCCCCATGTCCTTGCACTCTCTGTCCATATAAAAAGTCTCTCCCATCTTTTTACCAGCCCCTTTAAGGTACTGGAAGTGTTCCAGTACATCTGTTTACACACAACTACCCAGACCTGTTTCTTTTAATTCTTCTATGTCCAGACCTCCCCTTTCCCTTCTGTGACCATTTTGGGGGTGTTCACTGGCTTTTCCAGGGTCTAAATTTCAGCGGAGCTGACCTTTCCCGCCTGGATCTTCGCTACATCAACTTCAAGATGGCCAATCTGAGCCGCTGCAACCTGGCCCATGCCAACCTGTGCTGTGCCAACCTGGAGAGAGCTGACCTCTCTGGATCTGTGCTGGATGTAAGGATGCAGCCTGGGCTGCCCTGCACTTGTCTCTAGAAACAGGAATTGGAACAAAAAAAAAAAAAAAAATCAGTTTCCCAATATTTTCTGTGATTGTTCTACTCGCAGTGCTTGCTCACAGTAACAGGGGGGGTTGTGCTTTGGTGGGGGTTCAGTTGCAATTCTAGAATTTAAATCTGTGTTCTGCTGATTTTTGGTATTTATCTTCACACCCTCATGACTCACATCCTGTCCCTGCCAGTGTGCAAACCTGCAGGGGGTGAAGATGTTGTGTTCCAACGCAGAGGGAGCATCCCTGAAAGGCTGCAACTTTGAAGATCCCTCAGGCCTTAAAGCTAATTTGGAAGGTAAGTTTCTGCCTGTTAATTATTCCCTGGAAACAGCCCTGTGCCTGTATATTCACGTAGCAGAAGCTCACTGACCTGCTTCTGCCAGATAATCATGAAATTCCCAATTCTGCCGTGACCTCTCCCAGATTCCCCAGCTCTTAGGAAGCATCACCTGGAGCTGCTGCATGTCTGGGTTTCCCTCCCAGCCCTCCCTATGGGTGTGTTGCAGGTGCCAACCTGAAGGGTGTGGACATGGAGGGCAGTCAGATGACAGGGATTAACCTCCGAGTGGCCACGCTGAAAAACGCCAAACTTAAGAACTGCAACCTCAGAGGAGCCACACTGGCAGGGACTGACTTGGAGGTGAGTTAGCATTCATTTCCTGAGATGGTAATTTAGGGGATTGCTGGCTTTTCTCCAGCTGCAAAGTTGAATTGGAGTTAAGGGAAATGGAGTTAAACTTTTGAACAGAGTTCTGTCTCTATTCAGTTAATATTAATTTTCCTTTCCCCCTTCAGAATTGTGATCTGTCAGGTTGTGATCTACAAGAAGCAAATTTGAGGGGATCTAATGTGAAAGGAGCCATCTTTGAGGAGATGCTGACACCCCTGCACATGTCCCAGAGTGTCAGATAGGGGCCAGTACATGCTGAAGAGAAAGAAATCCAACAATTCATTGTGACTTTCTTCATCTCCTCCCCTTCCTGAGTTAAAGTCCTGGTTATTAGCCACCTTATATTTGCAGTAGTGCCTAGGTAAACTTTTTGATCACTTTTGGGGAGGGAATTTTTGTTTTCAGAGGTACCAGCAGAGAGTTTGTACCTCTGTGAGCAGAGTGAGGAAGTGGGCTGGTGCTGAAACCAGAGAGTGTGGCCAGTTTTGGGGGGGAAAGGGTTCAATGGTTTCATTGTTTAGCATTGCCTCACTTTGGAATGCATTTTAATTTATAAAGCACAATATATGCAATTCTATTTATTAAATCTGTAGCTGCAATATGAATAGAAGATGTTACTCCTGTACAGTAGCAACCAAGTTGAGGTTTACAGGTGTATTTCCAGTCTGTGTCCATGCCAGGGGCAGCTCGGTGTCCCCAGGGGTGCTCAGGTCTCTGCTGGGGTGGAAGCTGATGGGAACATCCCTGCTTACAAATTGGATGTCTTTAATTAATCCTCTCCAAACCAGTGTGGAGGTTCACTGTCAATCACAGCTGGTGAGAATAATCCTGCTTTCACACATCCTGAGCACTCCAGGCTGGAGTTCCTCAGAGTTTTCACCCTTAGTGGTGAATTCAGTACAGAGAGGAAAGCACAGAGCTGTCACCAAAGCAGAGAGAGGGCAGAGGGGCCCCAGCTCGTGCTCCAGCCTCCTCTCATGCCCTCAGCAGGTGAATCTTTCCCTGTATCCCCTCCATGTACTATGCAAAAACACTCCCTGAAAGCTCCCTGGGCATCATCCTTTTCCCAGCTGGATCTCCCTGTTCCGTTTGGGCTGCTTCAGGTGGCTGTAAAAGCATCTTGCCTGGGCCAGGTGCCCTCCTTGCCCTCCCACACCTGCTGGAAGCAGCTGGAGCTGCTTGTGTGTGGAGTTGTGCAGGGCAGAGGCCTCAGCACCCCTGGATGTGGACAAGGAGCTGCTTCCCTTGAGGATCTATGGAGTTCTCAGCTCATACCACCCTTATTTTACACACAATCAAAAAGCACATGAAGAAACTATACCAAAAAAATAAAAAAACTCAATGAAAAAAAGGTGCATCAAGAACTTACCTCAGATGCTTAAACCACCCCAAAGTTAAAACTAACCTTGAATTTAAGGAAATCAAGCTTGTACTGTAGAAATACAAAGGAGGAAAAAGAACCAGTGGATGCCAGCTGGAGTCCCACAGGAGCTGGAGTTCCACAGTTCTTCAGGGGGTTGTCTCTCCCTTGCAGTGCAATTTCTGTCGTCTTGTAGTCTCAGTTGTTGTTACAAAAATGCTGCTTTGCCACCTGTCTGGGAGAGGCTGTGTCTTGGGGGAATTGCAGGATTCTCCCTCCTTTTCAAGTTCATTTGACTCAGGCAAGTGATGTGAACTTGCGAGGCTCAAAATCCCAGAGCCACGAGGTTCCAAACTGGGATTATTTCCTGCAGATCCCTCTGGATCAGGCTCTAGGACAACACAATATCCTTGGAGAAATGGCCTGTAGGTTCCAGGGAAATATTGCAGTGTGACTTTGGAGTCCTTTCTCCCACCTCATGGCTTTCAGTGGGAATGTTGTGTCTGTTGCAGTAGAAGAAGATTCCTAGGGCTAGAGAAACAAATGAATTATTTTTCTTTATCATATTTTGTAGCTGGCAGAAGTAAAACTATTGTATGGGAATATATATATATATATATCTATTTTCATAATCACTGTGTATAAAATATCTTTGAACTTTCACTGAAGCACTATGGAATAATCACAGCATGTGGCACCATTATTTGCAGCTGGATTTTAGGTACCTCTTTTGCCAGGACAGGGCTGTGTGAAGAGCCCTGTGCAGAATTTGCAGGTTCCAGCTAATTTAAGTTGCATTAATAAAAAGTGTGAAAGAGAAAAGTGGCTGGGTTGTTTTCATTTGAATAAAAACCTTAAATCTTACCTGGCTCGTGTGAGAAGAATTTTTTGGTTTAAAGCATAAAATACCTGCTGGAAAAACAATTGTGCTGTGGGGGTTCTGATCCATTAATTGGAAGAATTTGCATGGAATTGTTTTTGGTTTGTCATTCCTCTCCAAGACTCTTCACCCTTTTTGTGCCCACCTTTAATATTTGTTTAATAAAATAATGGGAGTCAGAATAATGAGAGAATCATGGAATATCCTGAGCTGGAAGGGACCCATAAAAGTCCATTTCCTGTGGATGCACCAGAAACCTGTGGAGAAAAAGTTCAGGGCAGACTCATCAGAGCCAGGGTAAGTGGTAGATAACAAAGTGCAATTATTGGGCAAAGCTCTCTTTAAATGTCCAAACCAAATCTGCTTTTACCTCTAAATCTCATTTTTGCAAGGCTGAGCAGGGGAGGAAGGAGGCTCCAAACGGGAGAATTCCTGGGTGAATCCACACGGACAACAGGAACATTTCTCCCACTGACCCCAGCTGATTTCTCAGCTTGATCACCTGAGCTGAGCTCAGTGCTGGCTGCCCCTGCAGGAGTGGGAGGAGCACGGGGGCAGGAAGAATGACTCTACTAAGAGTCACCAAATCCTCCCTGAATCACTTTAATCCATTAAAGCTTCGAGAGGTCATGGGAGCCAGAGCAGAGGATGTTTGGAGAGCAGGGAACATGAGACGTTATCAGGTAGCACAGAACAGCTCACAGCAAGGCAGAGGAGCTGCCAGGTGGGGAAAAATCCAATTTCTGCAGTCAAAATTACTGAACTCCTGCATGCAAATAAATCTTTATAAACCTGCAGTGTTTAGTGTTCAGTCTCGAGACTGAAAAACGGGGAATCATGGAATGGTTTGGGTTGGAAGAGGCCTTAAGGATCAACTGAGGGAGCTCAGTTCCATCCCCAGGGACCCTTACCACTGTCCCAGGCTGCTCCAGCCTGGCCTTGGGCACTTCCAGGGATCCAGGGGCAGCCACAGCTCCTCTGGGAATTCCATCCCAGCCCCTCCCAGTGAAGGAATTTGTCCTAATAAAACCCAAATTATATATTTCTTCCCAACCTAAACCTCCTTTCTTTTCAATTTAAACCCATTCCCCCTTGTCCCTGGCACTCCAGACCCTTCTAAAAAGGATTTTGGGATCCTATTCACACCAGACTCCATCATGCCAACAAAGTAGATTTACAGTCACAGACTCATCCAGTTTAATCCCACCTGGCATTTCACAGGGCAAAGAACACCAAGGCACCTGAATTTAAATATTAAGGAGGAGGATTTCAAACTGCTCTGGGCACTTGAGCAACCACAGGCTCTGTTTGAGCACAGAAGAGTTGTTTCCTTCATAAATGAAGATGGGCATGAGGTGTTGCCTGGATCGTGGAGTCTCCATCCCTGGAAGTACCCAAGGCCAGGCTGGAAGGGGCTTGGAGCACCCTGGGGTAGGGGAAGGTGTCCCTGCACATGGCAGGGGTGGAAATAGATGAATTTAAAGTCTTTTCCAACCCAAAATATTCCAGGATTCTTAAAGAGCTCAATTCCTCACCCATTTCACACCCTCAACAAATTCAAACTCACCCAAGAACTTTCACTAAAGGAGCCAGAACTCACCGACAGAAAAGCTCCTGTGATTCCCAGCAGGACCAGCTGGATCCCAGTGTGGGATTTACAACCTCTTAAAAGCAAGGCTGTTACTTTTATGGCTCTTAGAGAAAGGAGCTTAATTAATTGCTGCACAGGGGTGTTCCAATTATGGGCTTTGCTTGTGCTGCATGACAGCCACTGTAACACCAAAATTGCAGCCTGGGAGGGAGAAGTGGGGAAAATCGGCTGGGAAAGAGGTGGCACTGGGGGTGCTTGGATATAAAAAGGGAGGTGAGAGCACATTGACAGACATTTTCCAGAGCAGAAGAGCTCCTGGAGTTTACTCCTCAACCTCTCTCAGGCAGCAGGTAATGCGCTGGAATAACATCCCACACTCCCTTTTTATTTATCCAGTGCTTGCAGATGCTCCTCTTAAATAGAAAAAAAATTAGATTAGGAGAGACTGCAAAGAGCAGTTTTTAAGGAGCAGGGACACCAGAGCAGGAACCAGCTGAACACGTCTGCCAAACACCACCAGGGAACGCAACCTTTGAGGTCCACACATGCCGGGAACTCAGAAATCCTAATTTAGATCTTCAGCCAAATTTTTCAGATGTCCAATCTCTTTCAAGTGAGCTAATCCACACTTCTGGAGAGGCTGCAAATCCAGCTGGGGCTCCTGCCCAGGAGGTGCAGATCAGAACAGGAGCAGGCACAGGGTGGGATTTTTGGGGTGTCTGTACAGGGCCAGGAGCTGGAATTCCACAACTCTTGTGAGTCCCTTCCAGCACATTCCACCATTCCGTGACCGACAAACGCCTTGTTTCCGTCCCTCTCCAAGGTCCAAATGGAGCTGCCGTGCTTTTGTGAGCAGACAGGTGCTTTTTTGTCTCTGCCAGGATGGAGAAGGCCAGGAGGATGGTGGCCAGCGTCCTGCTGTGCGTGCTGGCCGTGGGGCTGTGCCTGGCTCAGCACTGGTCCTACGGCCTCCAGCCAGGGGGCAAGAGGAGCGCCCAGGTCCTGCTGGGACCATTCCAGGAGGTGGGTCCTGGGCTGGGAAACAACCCTGGCCTGCAAAAACGCAGCCAAAAAGGCGACAAAAGCTTCCCTCCACACCTGTCCCTGTGTCTGTCCCCCAGACGCCACCAGGTCTGGGGATAAACGCTTTGTTTGAAGTAGGGTTTGGGAAATAAGGGGTGAGGTGATATTTGTGATATCAGCCTGGCACAAAGAACACCACATTGTAGCTCTGTTGTATGTAGAAAAAATAATATATGTATTTTTTCATAATCACTGTGTATAAAATCTCTTTGAACGTTCACTGAAGCACTGTGGAATAATTTGGGCAGCCAGCTCCAAGGGAAAGATGGAGGTCTGAGGTCCAGGTAAAATCTGTTTCCATCCTCTCCCTAAATTCCAACGTTCTGTTGGGTTATTTTATGACAACTCCTCCAGTTCCCTTAAAATTCTGGCAATTTGCTTGTGGTGGATGCTCAGCAATTAAATGACAAAGCACTTGTGGAAGGTTCTGTCCACTGGTGGTTTTCCCCTCCTTTCCAATCCATACTTCATGTCTGCCTCCTCCTCATTCCAGCATCCTGGAGTTCCTGAGGAAAGGTGAATTTCAGCTGTGTAGTGGAACAGTTTCACTTCCATCTGTAACTGGGGTAGAGCCATTTTTGGCAGAAAAATTTCCCTTCCTACAGCTAGTATCACCTCCTCGTGTCACTTTTCCAATCCAGATTGCAAATGAAATGGAAAAATTAGAGGAGGTGCAGCAGAGCGAGTGCCCAGGCTCGCAGCAGAATCCCAGGATCAGGGATCTCAAGGAAGCCATGGTGAGTAATGTGGTTTTTCTGTCATCACTATGGGAAAATTTAAAGAAAATACATGAGGGGAGGGAGAAAAGGGTGGTGGAGGAGGAAGAGGAAGTAAAGTTTAGCTCACATGAGGAAGAATGAAAAAAAATCTCTGTCCTTATGGAATCTCAGGTCAGTTTGGGTTGGAAGGGCCCTAAAATTCACCTTGTCCCATGGGCAGGGACACCTCCCACTGGACCAAAATTACCTGCACAGGTCCCTCATTGTCACCTGCTCCATTCCCAAAACCCTCCCTGGATACTCCCTGCTGCTGTCCCAGAGCTGTCCCTGCTGCCCCAAAGCTGTCCCAGAGCTGTCCCTGCTGCCCCAAAGCTGTCCCTGCTGTCCCAGGGCTGTCCCTGGGCTGTCACAGAGCTGTCCCTGCTGCCCCAAAGCTGTCCCAGAGCTGTCCCTGCTGCCCCAAAGCTGTCCCTGGGCTGTCCCAGAGCTGTACCAGAGCTGTCCCTGGGCTGTCCCAGAGCTGTCCCTGCTGTCCCAGAGCTGTCCCTGCTGTCACAGAGCTGTCCCTGGGCTGTCCCAGAGCTGTCCCTGGGCTGTCCCAGAGCTGTCCCAGGGCTGTCCCAGGGCTGTCCCTGCTGTCCCAGAGCTGTCCCTGGGCTGTCCCAGAGCTGTCCCTGCTGTCCCAGGGCTGTCCCTGGGCTGTCCCAGAGCTGTCCCAGGTTTCAGGCTGCAGGAGCAGCCAGATGGAAGCTGCTGCTCCCAAGGTCCCAGACTGGGAAATGCATTTCCAGCAGCTGCTGCAGAGCAGCGACAGCACAAACCTCCCGTCTGCCTTCCCTGAAAAACAGGGAGCCCTCTCAGGCAGAAATGGCTTTTTCATTAACCCAGCAACACCTTCATGGCCAGATGGCCACCACTTCCCAGGCAGTGTCCCTGGGCCATCCCAAAAGCTCAGCCTCTGTTTCTAATTTGAAGCCAAACCCCAAAGCTCCGAGTGCTTGAAAGCCTCTCCAGCCTCTCACTGAGGAGCCAGGCCTAGAAAAGGCTCATAAAATCAGGAACAGTCATGCAGAGCCCAAATTCCACTGGATTTTCATGCAGAAACTACCTAAATAAATATGGTTTGAGCTCATCTTTAATCCTATTTGTACTGAGCATGTATTGGAATCATGGTCCATGGCTGCCAGCAGCACTAATTTACTGTATTTAAGTATTTTTTTTACTGCAAGAGATGAAGTTAGGCAGGAAAACACACTGGAATAGTTACCAGGATATTTGAAATGAGTCCTTTCTGGCTCGCTGAAGGAAACTTGGCCTGCCTTTGTGCAGCTAAAAGGACCAAATCCCACCAGACCCTGAGGTTTGCTCAGGAACTTCTCGTTTCTTGCTGCTCCGTAACACTGAAAACACAGTGCCACACCCAGCTTTTCCAGCCTAACAAATTCCTGGAGCTGCTACAGGAATATTAAACAGGGAAAGAAAGGGGAGTGGATGGAAATGTTCCACCCCATGGAAAAACTCCAATTATCATAATTTCCTGGGGAAGGTGGGAGGGAGCACAAAAATCCCCCTCACTGAGGGGCTTCAGGGAATGAACCCCCAGATACTCACCCAGTTCTTTTCCATCCAAAGCACCCCAGGCCTTCAACTCTGTGGTGTTTTAGCACCCAAAAACTCCATCCTCAAAGTCATTTCTGCTCTTTAAACCCAGAATTTGGTGTGTGGTTACAGGAGAGGCTGATGGAGGGAGAAGGCAGAAGAAAGAAGGTTTAAAAGCCAAATGGAGCCACATAGCCAGAGTGAGGTTCCAAAACTGTGTAAACATAAATTCCTCCTCAAATGCTCAATATGTGAATAAATACCCTGAAATTGCATTAAATATATTAAATAAATTAAATAAATTGCATTAAAATAGTGGAAAATTGTGGTGTAGATTATTGATTTATGTAAAAGAGAACATATCCCAGTCCAGAGTGGGAGCAGCAGAGCAGGATCTGCTTTGAGTCCTGCAGGGAAAGTTTGGATGTGACAACTTTTGTTTCACGTGTCCAGACAAAACCATGGCCTCTTCTCACTCCTCTCTGGGTAAAACAGCAAGGAAATTTGGATAAAAGGATAAATTTACTTTTGGAATTAACTCCCCTCTCCATCAGTGGTCCATGGAAGAAAGACTTTTACTACTCTTTTTTCTGGTTCAGTCATGAAAACTACATTTATTTAAAAAATGTATTTACAAACTTTACAACAGTCATTACATTTAAAAACCCCATGAAAATTTGTACACCTTGCTTTACAGATTTAGTGAATCATGTGGCATTTACCCAGAGAGCTGCAGTCCCTTCCCAAAGCTCCTGCTCTCCCCAGAGCCACCTTAAAACTGTATTTTTTACCGATTAAGTTGCAAAGGACTGGAAAAAAAACCCAAACACCATATTTGCAGTCTGCAAAAGTGAGTTTGCAATGAAACCACCAACCTAGGATATCCCAAAACACACAAAAACGCCTCCCACAACACTTAAATCCTCCTGAATTCACCACAAACACGGCTCAGGGTTTCGAGTGATTAAATCTGTGTAATACCACAGTGAGAAAAATTGATCAAATATACATTTGATTAATTGAGGCGCTTCCACCTCTGCCTAAAAATACAAACCAGCACCACGTGGACCTGAAAAACAGGTTAAGGTGTGAACCTCCTTTGAGTAACTGCTGGAGTGCCCAAATTGTGCTAAAGGTGCTTGAATTAATGCTCAGAGAGAAGAATCTGGTGAACCTCGTGCTTTTGAACAGCCATAAAATCACATTATTTGGTTATTTTTCCTCCCTGCTGTAGTCTTTGGAAAAGCTCACCCTGGTCCACCAGAGGATTTGGTCTGCAACAGTAAAAATAAGGTCAAGTTTTTTAATTAAAAATAAAAATAATCAAAAGAAGGTTACAGAAGCAGGTCAGGAATGTTTTCGTTATATTAAAAAAATAATTACAGATTTAAAGTTATTATTTCCATTTAAAATGATAAAAATAAATAAGGAGAGGGAAATCTGGGGAGTTGTCACTGCAAGTCCAACTCAGTGTGAACCTGGAGCCAACACTGGGCTGGGAGGGGGGATTTTCTGGGATGCAGTTCCCAAAAAACCTCTGCACATCCATGCTGGAGTTGTGTGCCACTGCAGATCACAGAGCTGCTCTCCCTGGAATCTGTGTCCTTTCCTAATCCAATAATCCACTGAAAGGCAAAGCTGCTGCTCCCCTCTTCCCCTGATGTGGATTAGAGCCTGTCACATTTTTAAAGGAATTTATCACAGCATGACAAATTTTAATTAAAAGCTCCAGAAAACAAGTGTTGAGCACATTTCTCCAAAGGAGAAAAACTGAAATCCTCAAAGACTTAAAATTTCACAGCAGCTTTGAACAGCTTGTCTCTGAAATATGATTAGGTTTTGTCTCCTCTGCAGACTGGATGTTTAACTTTGAGAGTTTATTCAAAATCGTGAATTGGGTAGAAATTGCTGTAATTTGTGGTGTGCAGAGATTATCATTATGGACTCCTATTCCCATTTTTAACCCTCCAGTTTAAAGCACATTCGAGGCATTTCCTAGAGCACCTAATTAACCTGAAGAGATGATCCTCATTTAAAAAAAAACAAGGAAGAGACACCTTAAATTGTCTCCTGAAAATTAAATCTCACAACTCAAGTCAGGCAGGTTCCCAAGCAAAGAGCAAACACTTTAAAAAATCAGGGTTCTGGTGGGATTTCTCCTAAGAGTGGGCACTTAATTCCACTTACATAAAATCAGTTGAATACCCAGCTCTTCCTCACACAGTTAAATGCCCAATTATTGCCTTTAAAAATCTGACATGATCATCCTGGATGATTTTTTTCCCTTAAAATTGACCCAAAACCCTGAATCCTTTGGGCACAGAACAGAAATTCCACCTTGCACCTCTGAGCCAGTGATGCCAGCTTTTATCATGCAGGTACAAGAACTGGACACCAGTTTGGGGATACTGCCAAAGGGAGGAGGAGTGGACAAGTTTACAAACTCCAGAATATAAATATAAATAAAGGTGAACAGGGAAAAAAAAAAACTAACCAAATTTAGAGGCCTATCCGGCAAATTTGCCAGTGAAAATGCCCAAAATGTCCTGGGAAGGGAAAACTTATTCTGAACTCTTCAGTGTCAGCTGCTGCCTCTGATTCCAGGTCAGAGGAGAAACCTGAACTTGTGAGCAGCAAACCCAGGACAGCTTTAAGGTGAGAGGAGCGATTTCCAGAGCAGAGCTGAAGGTGACAACTGTTCTCACCCATGGAAGGAGAATCAACCACAGAGGTGCCAAGAATTCTGTTTGGAATCTGCAAAAAACGCAGCCAGAGCCAAATCTGCCGAGTAAAAGAGTAAAAAGCTGGTTAAAGATCAGCTGAAAAATTCTTCCCAGGGTCAGAGCTCCTCCTGTCAGTGTTTTGTGCATGGAGTGGTTCCCTTCTCCAGGAAAAAACCTGGATGCACAAGGTACCTCCACGTGTTAAGGTTGTTAAAACCGAAGAAAAAGGCTGGGAAAGAGGACTCCAAAGTGACTTAAAACCGAAACACCCAAACCTGACAGCTCAGTCTGTTTGCCCACACCAGGGAAACCATTCCTGGGACCCCTCCTGTGCTCCTGCTGATTCATGCAGGGAGTTAAACCCAACCTCCCCTGAAAGCACCGAGCACCGGCAGCAGATTCAAAGGAAAATTTGAAAAAAAGGGAAAAGCACTGAATTAAAAATATTCTGAGTTAACAATCGGTGCTGTTGAGATGTGCTTCAGACAGCTCAGACCACATCCTGTTGTTCTGCCCAAAGTTCTCAGCCCAGACAAGAAGCTGTCGTTGGATGTCAGAGGATGCTCGGGAGGCCGTGGTGACAGCACCAGGGAGGGTGGGTGGAAAACGCCAAGACAAGAAAAACCCAGTGGCTTTCAAGTCAAGCAGTGTCTGTGCCCAAGAACACAACAAGGAGCTGACATGTCCTGCAGAGCCCCAGAGAGGGGGAAAACCTGGCCAGGGTGTCCAGGAAGATTCCCAAGATTTCCCCTGAGAAGCAGCAGGCCGGAGATAGCTGGAAGTGCAGGCAGCAGTGAGGCTGGGGATGGATGGGATGTGACTGCAGTGCCACCTCCAGAGGAGCTCCAAGCTGGAGGTTTGGGAATCTGGGACGACTCTGGGATGAGGACAATCTGCTTACAGAGCTGGGCAGCAGCACAGAAGCTCCTGCAGTCACAATGATGTCAAAAGAATTGGGAAGAACAAAAGGAAATGACAACTTCAGTCTGAACAAAACCCTCCCGGGGGTGGTTTTTGTTGGGTTGGGTTTTGTTGGGTTTGGTTTTCCTTTGCTGAGGGAACTTTTCATTTTGTTTAACAAACTTTGGTTTTTCAGTAAGGTCAGAAACCCATTCCAGTCAGGGGAGCACAATAATGGCCTGGGAACCCCCTGCCCAACAGTAATTGCCATTCCTGTTGTGAGCAACACCCTCAGCAGCGTTTTAGTGGCTCTTCCCAACTCCTACAAGATAATCAGAAACAAAATGACAGAATTAACAAACAATTATTTCCTCCAAGACAAAACAAAATCTTCATCAAGATTGATGATAAATAATAAACAGGCCACAAGCTGTTTATGGGTCTCACACCAGTCCTGGTATCAGTGCAGGTGCCACCCGTCCAGCCCTGGCAAAAGTGCTGTCACCTCACACATTCCCAGGAGCTATTTTCTCCACGTTAAAAAGCACAAAATGAGATCAAACCAAGCACAAGCTGAGCAGAGACCCTGACCTAGTCAGGAAACTCCCAGGAAACCAGCAGTGAGATCTCCCCCAGGATTCCCAGTTACACTGGGAAGGAGCTGCTGGGATTGCAGAAACTCAGGACAGACAAGGCCAGGAGAGAGAATTCCAGCAGGAAGACATCTGGATTAGTGTGTCAGCACTGCACAGGCAAACAGAGGGGAGGGAATCCAGTCCCAACAACACATCCTTGGTGGCATTTCCCAGGAGAACTCCAGGTGGAATGGCAGGGGAGATCAGCAGGCTGGCTGGAAATGAAGCAACCACTGCATGCTGGGCGTTGCTGTGACCCCAAATCCTCACTGCAGCCCCTGCTCCGAGGACACCACGCTGGATTTCCTGGTTTTTGGGGGTGGAGGGGGAGGTTTGGCCTCACGTCTGCTGGGCAGCGGCGGAGCAACCTGAGGAGGTGGAAACACAAAGAAATAAAGCACTACTGGCAAGTGGAAGCAGTTCTGCTTCCCCAAATGAGAAACCCAAAAGGTCCCAATGGTTCTTTTGGGAGCAAACCCTGGAGCTTGGCCTCAGCTCCACGTGGCAGGGCCAAGCAAGGACAGATCCCCAGCAGGAAACAGAAGCTGAAATGTTCTAGCTGCTCAAGTATGCCTAGGACAGATTTTAATTGCTCCCAACCTGCAGCCCAACTTCAGCTTTTATCCCTCCTTTTGGTGATCAGTGAAACGGCAGCAAAACCATTTCCTTCCAGGGTTCAAAATTCAGTTTTTTTCCTGCTGCTGGCCAGACAGGCTGCACCAAAAGGATGCAAAATGTGTTCAAATCAGAATGGCAAAACACCCTCAAATGGGAGCAAGGGCAGCTCTGATTAAACAAGCCACATCCGGCCTGCCTGCCAAGGGCTTGGAGGGTGTTTCTTGTTCTTGCAGAAAGCTGCACTAAAGGGGGGCTTTTTCAAATTGTCTCTGCCTGTTTGAAGGGGCATCCTATAAATAAATGAGATGGGAAAGGCCAGGAGAGTGAGGAACTTGTGTGGTTCATCACTCCTCAGCCAAAACTCAAGTTTCAGAGCCTCCTTCTCAGGCAAAACTCAACATTTCAGCACAGTTTTAACCAAAGGAAGACAGACCCAACTTTACAAGAGCAAAGTAACAAAACCCTTCAGAAAAATCCTTCCCAATCTCCCTCTACAGCCCTGTGAATCCTTTCCCTCTGGCTGCCAGCCAAGGGGGATGCTGCAGGCCAGGACATGGCAGTAATTAGCTTCTTTACAAGGCCCAAGGGAATGCGGCTCTTTGATTCATCCTCTTGATCCAGCGACTCCCAGAGCATCATTGGAGCTGGGATGTCCCTGCTGGGCACAGCACCACAGCAGCCACAGGCACTTCCAGCCAAATGAAGGGCAAAGAAGAAAAACTTCCACCCCCTCCCATGTTTCAAGGCTTTATTCCACTGTCACAACACAGAATTAAGTGCTGAGCTGTTTTCTTGTATGCCCCTGCTGCTGAAATTGTTAAGTGTGATCACTTCTTTATGGCCAAATCCCAGTTTATCTCAGGCACTCCCAAATCCTCTCTGTAAACTGGGCTGGGGGAGACATCCCTCCCTTTCAATGGCAAAAGGTAATTCCTGATGGGTTTTGGGAAGGCACCATCCCTCTCACAGTCACAGAAGGATCCTTTCTTTGCTCCCCCCAGTATGGAATTAGTCTGGCATCACCAGCACCTTCGTGTCAGGTGGAACCATTCTGACTCAATGTTTGCATGTCAGGGATTCCAGACAGCCTGGAAACACCAAGGTGTAACAGAAACATCAGTGATGCAGCACTGAAAAAGGGGAAATTTGGTGTTCCTACAGGCAAATCACTCTGGAATTGAGGCAAAGGGCAGGATTTAAATACAGGCTTTTGAAAATCGCTAATGGCTTGAAAAATCAGATTCTGCCCAGCTGAGTTTAGAAGGAGACATTGGAGACCTCTGAAAATTGTGATTTTCCCCCCACACTTCTTTGTCAGCCCAAATCATTGCACTGTTTTAGGCTGATTGTGTTTGTGAAACTTTTGCTGTTGGTGTGTTTTCCATATCTCTTCCCACCCCCCACCTTTTTCCTGACCAAGGACAACACAATTCCCCCTTCTCCCCCAAAAAAAGCCCTTTTTTTGCCTTCTTTTGTGGTTTCAGGGAGCGAAGCAGTGAAATGATAGACAGGTTTCAAGCAGCACCACCCTAAGAGCAGCTTGGAAAATTCCACTGGTGCCTCCTTCTCCAAAGCTGCTCTCCAAAAACCCGTCTGTTGAAGTCTGAGACAGAAATGTCTGCCCTTGTTTCTGTTGCTTAGCTCTGAGATCCAGAAAAACACTGAATTTCATATAACATGAAATTTATAAGCACATTTTTCGTGGTGGTACATGAAAACAGCTGTTGAAGTTAGAAAAAGCTAAAAATGTGAGTGTATAGATTAGAGAGTTTCTTAAGTCACTGGGTGAAAAAGTTAAAGTTTAGAGTTTAAAACAATTTAGAAATCAGAAGGTAAGATGGAGGATTTAGACTGTTTTTCTTTTCCTTCTTCTAGAGGTTTTTGGGTAATAGTAGGTGATTGGATAGAAAATGCCATGATGCAGCACACAGGTCATTGGGTTATTAAGAAAAATAATATATGTGTCTATAGTTAATTGGATAAGAATAAAGAAAAAAGAACTGTGTAGTTCAGGGCCATTTTGCATCTTCAAAGGCCAAAGTGAGCCACAAGGCCATTCTGTATCATCAGAAAGAAATGTGTCAGGTTGCAGTGAGTTGAACTTGTGCAGAAAGTCTGGAGAGATCTGCCAAGTTTTGTGATAACATCCTAATAAACACGAGAAACAAGATCCTGACAGGCTTTGGAGTTTTTGTCCTGACCAGAGAACTGTGATAAGTTGGACTCCCCATAATGGAGTAACCCACCCCAAGGAGCTCAGCTCAGAGAAGCTGAGAAATCCAGGAGTGAAAAATACAGAAGTGCAGCAGAATCGAGAAAGAAAAAAGAAACAAAAAAAGAATTTTTAAAAAGTTACACCGTCAGCTCCCATTTCCTCACCTCCACTGAGTTCCTGGGGGTGCTGCTCTCGTAGGGTTTGCTTTTGGGTGGAGGGGGGGGTGGTGTGGCCAACCCATCAGCCTGCAAGGAGGGGAAGCCTGGAAACAACAGTGAGAGAAGAAACAACACAAGAAAAAATAAGGGAAAAAATAAGAATAAATAAGGAGAAAAAAAAAAAAAGAACAAATAAAGGTGGGAAAGGGACAGGAAATGGGACTGCACACAGATCTTAAGGGAGGTTCATTAAATATCCTGTTCTTTCCAGCTGGGAGCAGTTCCCTGCCCAGATGTGCTGGGTCCCTGCTGAACCCCCTAAGTTCCCAGGGCCCTGAGGAGTTTTCCCTTCCCCAAATGGCTCTGAGCTGCCCCTGAGAGCAGAAACTGCATCCATCAGCACACCTGCTGTGTTCTGGGGCTCCCCTCAGACCTCAGTCTGATTTTAACCCCAGCTATGGAGGAGATAAAACCCAAACTGCAGAAGGATTCCAGCAGTCAAACCCCTTGCTAAGGAGAAGAGAGAGGTTTCACTTTCCTTTTCCAGATCTTTCTTCACAGAGCTCCAAAATTTGTTTCTGATTGTCTCCCCAGCTCATCCCCTGCCCTGGTATTTTTTTGGTTTTATCCTCTCCCAAAAATTTTTATGCTGGTTTAGATCATTCTCTGCACTGGATTCTGACTTAATACCCACAGAAAGACAGCCAGGAAATTCTGTTCCTTTCAGAAAAGAGCAGCAGGCTGAGAAATGCAGCCGTCAGGGAGTTCTAGGGGTGGAACTGCCCAGGGAATCTTATTTTTACCTTAAAGCACACTTAAACATTGCTGCAGAGTTAACTACAGAACTTCCTGAAGGAAAAAAGACCCTTTTTCCCCTCCTCTTCTTTCCCAGGATCAGATTATTGCACTGTTTTACATTCAGCCTGTTTTTGTTACCTCTGAAATGATTCATTTTGTTAATTCTTGAAGATAAATTCCATCTCCTTCAGGTGGAACATTTACAGCTGAGTGTCCCAGTAAGCTCTCCTAGAACTCTCTGCCATGTGATGGGAGTTGTTGCTCATTAGTTAACAGAACCCCCAGGACTTGCATTGACAATTTAGCCACAGAATTGATCCCCAACACCACGGGATAGCTGCAGCTCCCTCCTGGGGACCTGCTGGGGATGCTCCTCCAGACCTGACTCGATGACTTTTCAGCCATCCACACTCCCTGCACGTGCTGTTCTTCTCAGGGTTCATCAAACCCTCCCAAAATTCAGAGAATCACAGCATGGGTGGGGTTGGAAGGACCTTAAATCCCAGCCAGTGCCACCCCAGCCATGGCAGGGACACCTCCCATTGTCCCAGGGTGATCCAGCCTGGCCTTGGGCACTTCCAGGGATCCAGAGGCAGCCACAGCTGCTCTGGGAATTCCATCCCAGCCCCTCCCCAGCCTCACAGGGAAGAATTTCTCCCCAAAATCCCATCTAACCCTGCCCTCTGGTAGTTTAGAAGTGTTCCCCTATGTCCCATCACCCTGTGCAAAGTCCCTCCCCATCGTTCCTGTCCAGGCCAATACAGGAGAAAACAAGAAAGGAACTGAAAAACCCAGAAACCGTTCCCTGGAACTCCTCTGAGGAGCTTCAACAAGTGATGTGCAAGGCACTCCCATCACATGGCAGAGATCTGATCTTTGATACCACAGGAAAATTCTGTCATCTGACAAAAATGACAGCCCCTGCTTTCCTGGGAAACAGAGGCAGGGGCCACCTGGAATGTGCTGGGGCTCCAGAGGCAGCAGCTGGGCTCAGCTCCCACTGTTTGTGCCCCAAACCCCGTCTGTAAAATGGAATAACAACACTGACCCCCAGAAACATTTTTAAATGCATTCCCATGGGATAAACCTTGATTTTCAAGATTTCCAACAGCCCCGAGGCACCATGACCTAGCTTAGAGCAGCTCCTCTCTCCCTCCCTCCCTCCCTCCTCAGCACAGAGTTCCCACAATATTCCAGCAGCAGGACTTACTGTGGGTCCGGGGGGTTTTGGGGGTGATGGGAGGAGGGCTGCAGATGGCTGGCTGCAGTGAGGAGCCCTGCAGCAGGCTCAGCCTGGTATCCCCCAGCTGCAGGCTCTTGGGTCTCTGCACCTTCCCCACCGGGCCCTGCTGGGAACAGACACACAAACCTGCAGGTGAGCACAGCCAGGGAACTCAGAGCTGGCAGTGACACTAACACCCAGCCTGGGAACTCAGCTGGCAGTGACACTAACACCCAGCCTGGGACAGGTGAGCACAGCCAGGTAACTCAGAGCTGGCAGTGACACTAACACCCAGCCTGGGACAGGTGAGCACA
>NC_031790.1:1877453-1900955 GCF_001522545.3 Parus major
AGCTGGCAGTGACACTAACACCCAGCCTGGGACAGGTGAGCACAGCAGGGAACTCAGCTGGCAGTGACACTAACACCCAGCCTGGGACAGGTGAGCACTCCCAGCCTGGGACAGGTGAGCACTCCCAGCCTGCGACAGGTGAGCAGAAGTGACCCCTGCCCTGGCTCTGTGTTCCCAGGACACAGTCCAGCTTCCCCTGGCACTTCCTGAGCAGCAGCAAACTGCTTTTAATGGCAGTTAAATTAAGTAAATTTATTGATTGATTGATAAAATATTAAGGAGGGAAGATGCCACACTGAAAATCTGCTGCGGTTCTGGGAATAAACTTTGGAGGGGGGTGAGGGTGAGGTCTTTCCAAAAAATAAAGAAAAAATTAAATTCTGACTGCAGGTCAGGGCTGCTGGTGCTGACTGCATCCTGCAGCTCCTGAGGGCTGTGAAATGAGTCTATTTGAGGCTTTACAGAGCAAATCCTTCTCATTTGGGAATCTGTATCCGGCTCCTTCCAGTTTAACACCCTTTGTGCTCTTCACTCAAACCACGAGGTCACCTCAGTGCAGCCCCAAAAGTTCAGTGCACGAATACTGGGGTCCTTTTAAATATCAGTTCATTGCTTCCCAGGGCAGGCTGTCACTTGAGCACATAATTAAACTCTTTTCCAGGGATCAGCAGTTCAGGATTTAAGAGACCACACAGGGGTGGAGGTAAAACACACAAAGCCCAGGCAGTCTTTGCTTCCCTCTAGCTTTCCAGAAAATTTCTCTGTCCAATTCCTGTGCTCACTCTGGAGCCATGGAACAGAGCAGCCATAAAAGCAGCTTTTCCTGGGCTTTGCAGTGTCCTGAAGCAGGACTGGAGCCCTGGAGTGCTCCTTCCCTTCAGAAATACTGGGGATTTCATCCAACAGCAATTCCAGAGGCAGAGGGCCAGGCCTCCTGCAGCACCAGCACCCAAAACTGCAATTTTCCTGGGCTGGAAACTCTGCCAGTATCACTGACAGCACCCTGGAACCACACACCCCCTTCCTAGAAACACTCTACAGCCTCCAAGTGCTGGCAGCATCCCTCAGACTTGATAAGAACTCCTGAAAACGGATCAGCATCACCTGCCCCTGCCAGATCCAGCTGGGAATTTGGGAGAGGAAAGGTCAATACAGGAATTGGTGTTTCCTCCTTATTGTGAAAAATGAGCCTGTGTTAAATCAGATTAGCAACCAAGTTAAGTGAGATTAGGAGCATTGAAATACCCAGGTGCCCAATTCCCTCAGCCTGAGGGTGTAGCACAGGTTTTGCTGAACAATATTTCAAACAGTAACACAGTTTTTATGTCCCTCAGGACAATATTTCAGGGTGTAAGACAGTTTTTGCATCCATCAGGACAATATTTCAAGGTGTAACATGGTTTTTACATCCATCAGGACAATATCCCAGGGTCTAACACAGTTTTTATGCCTATCAGGACAATTTCCCAAGGCGGCCTCTACCTGTGACTGGAACAGAGCGCAGCCTGGCAGATCCAGGCTGACCCAGATGTTGGTCAGATCAGATGATCTGAGCCACCAGACCATCTCTTCCCAACTCCCAGGTCCATCTAAGGGGCCTGCACCTCCCAAGACATTTGATCTGTGCAGTGGTGCTGCCTGACAGCCACCCAACATCTGGCTGGGGAGCTGGATCCCTGCCTGCCCGAGGTTTTCCCTCCAACAGCACTGGGGGGGTTTGCTGAGAGCACCCCAGGGCTCTGCTCAGCCCCTCCCTGGGCCACCAGTGCCTCCATCTGTACCTCCAGCCAACCTGCAGTTGGGCCTGTGACACCAATTTTCCAAATTTAGAAAAAAAAAGGGAATTACTCAGATGACAGAGGCTCTTTGGTATTTGAACCCCTCCCAGTGTTTAATGAAGCTCCCCCTGCCCAGCATGGCTGAGAGTAATGGAAACACTCAGCTCCTGCTGTGGGTTTTATTACTGCTGTCATTATCGTGATGGTTTTCTTACAATTTTGGAAGTCAGTTCTGTTTCTGGCTCCTTCTCCACAATAACCTGAGACTTGCTAATGCTCCACTCCTTCCTCTTGAGTTTGCTAATCCTGTTGTCACCATCGTCTTTCATGGGCAGCTCCTCAGCTCTGGAAGATGTGGATATTCTCCTCTCCAAGAGAGGCTCCAGGGTAGATCTGTGGCCCAAAAGAGAGAGGAAAAACATGAAACATGAGTCCATCAGGCATGGAAAGGACTGTTTGTTAAAAAGCTTTCTCAGCTTGTGTAAGGGATTGTTGTTAAAAGGTTGAGGCAGGACCATGGATTTTTCAGCAGGAATTGTGCTGTTAGCCCTGGAATTCTGAGTATTATGTGGTTTTTGTCCAAGGTGAAGTGTGATCTGCTTGCAGAGACACCCAGAGCTGCAGTTCATGCTCAGCCATGAGTCTCACTGACCTTGAACAAATCACCTGAACTCTGGTTATCCCAGCTGGGAAGTCAATGTGCTGCCAAGTGACAGCAGACACGCAGACAGGGTGAACCAAGTGTTGGGTGCCTTATTCACCTCCTGGCTGACCAAAACAAACCACCCTGGGGTGCCTCACTCCTGGGAAACAGAGGCAGGGGGCACCTGGAACGTGCTGGGACTCCAGGGGCAGCAGCTGGGCTCAGTTCCCACTGTTTGTGCCCCAAACCCCGTCTGCAAAATGGAATAACAACACCGACTCCCAGTAACATTTTTAAACGCATTTCTGTGGAATAAACCTTGATTTTCAGAGTATCTGGTCCTGCCTAAGGCACACCCCCCACCTCAACCACTGACCCGTCCGAGCCCGGCCTGGAGGAAGCGCTGTCAGATGAGGTGGACGAGGTGGAGGCCACAGATGAGGCCACGGAGGTGACCGAGAGCCTCCTGAGGGTGGAGGACATGATGTAGGGCAGCACCAGCGAGCCCGACCTGCTCGGCTTCCTCTCGGTCAGCGCTGGGGGCTGCAGGGAAACGAGAGGGGGAACACCCATGGCTATGAAAATTCAGATTTTTAGAAGCCTGTCATATGCTTAAACAAGTAGAGGGGACATAGAACACCCAGCAGAAAGAGTTTGTGACAAACCTCACAGGAACTCAGCTGCCAGGTGTGAGAGATATTGCCAAAACTCAGCAGAGCAGGACCTGCTATTGTGAAAACCTGACAAAGCAGAAATCTGTGGCTCCAGAAACCAGCCAGGACCAGACTTGTGGTTTTACTCTGGACAAGCTGACCTGCGAGAAAGCCAAAGCCCCACTAAGCCTGCCCAGAGACCAATCAGCAAACACTGAGGAAGATGTTCAGCCTTCATCCCAAAAGACCACCAAACCAGGAGGCATGGCAGCTAATTGGAATTGTATGAATTGTATGAGGCAAGAGAAGGCAGAGAATAGTGGGCAGGGAGGTGTGAGCCTGTGGGATCACTGTGCATTTACACCTGGAACCTGCCTTGAGCAGGTCCTCATGGTTTGGGGTCCCCCCGTGCATCCCTGGTGCTCACAGCTGATGGAATAAAACAGATCTCTCTACAGTTTTGGTTGCCAAGTCCTGATTCCCGAAATGGAATGGTGGCTGGGAAGGCCAAAGGCTGGGATCAGGAAGGGGGTAGCCAGCAAGAGCAGGGCAGGGATTGTCCCCTGTGCTCGGCACTGGGGAGGCCACAGCGCGAGGGCTGGGCCCAGTTCTAGGCCCCCCAGTTTAGGAAGGGCATGGAGGGGCTGGAGTGAATCCAGGGAAGGGAACAGGCCCCATGAGGGGCTGAGGGAGCTGGAAAGGGGCTCAGCCTGGAGAAAAGGAGGCTCAGGGGGAGTTTCTGTCTCTGCACAATTCCCTGACAGGAGGGGACAGCTGGGGGGATTTGGGATCTTATCCCAGGGAACAGGGACAGGAGGAGAGGGAACGGCCTCAGGCTGGGCCAGGGGAGCCTCAGGGTGGACAGCATCAGGAATTTCCCCATGGAAAGGGAACTTGGAACTACCCAGGGAGGTTTGGATCCCCATCCCTGGAGGTGTCCAAGGAACTCCTGCAGGTGACAAGGTGGGGATCGGGCACAGTTGGGACTCAATGGTCTCAAAGCTCTTTCCCAACCCTGATGTTTCTGGGGCTCCATGACACCCACTCAAACCCACCCACCCATGGGTGGAAAAGGGGAAGTTGGGTTCCTCTGGGGCAAAACACGGAAAAACCAGGTTCCCTTACCAGACTTATGACCCCGTACTGCGTCTCCACCTTCCTCCTGAGCTCCCTGAAGCAGGCTGTGAGCCTCTCGTGCAGGGGCCTCAGCTGCTCCGTCAGCTTTTCCCCATGGATCCGGATCCCCTCTGCCAGGAGAGGCATCTGAGGAAGGGTGGGAGGAAGGAGCACGATGAGCTGCAGGAGTACAAAGCAGCCCTCCCGCTCCCCAGAGTGCCAGTGGAACAGCTCAGATAGAACTAAAAATTTAAAAATTAAAAATTTGAAAAGTAAAAATTAAATCAGATAAAAATTAAAGGCTTTAAATCAAGGTGGTTTGGGCTTGCAGAGGGGCAGTGACACAGCAAGGGAGCTCAGCTGCTGACTCAGATCTGGTGACAGAGAGGGGACTTCAGTGCTGGAGCTCAAGGTGTTGAACAAACATCAACATTTTCCCCAGGCCAGGCTGGATGGGATTTGGAGCAGTGGGAGCTGTCCCTGCCATGGGTGGGATTTAAGGTCCCTTCCCACCCAAACCATTCCAGGATTCTGTGATTCCCTCTTCCCCACTTCCCCAGCTCTTTCCCAATTCCATACCTGTATAGCAATCTGCTGCTTGAGCAGCTCAATCTTGTCTTGATCTTCAGGATGTTCTTGGAGATATTTCTCTGTGAAGAACGCCTGGAAGCACAGAGAGAAGGTGACACAGGTGACACAGACACTGCTCCTCAGGCAGCTCTGAAGGGAAGATCCTTTAAAAGCAATTCACTGCCATTATTCTTTATATTAAACCAAAGTTTTGCTGCACTAAGCTGAGGCACAAAGAACCGGTTGGGAAAAGGGAACAAAACCCACTTCTTAAACTACCATTTTTTCCAGTGAAACACATGGAAAAGCAGTCACTGCATCAAAAAGGTTTTGCCCAGTCCTGATCCCCTTCTCACAAACCAGCACAGATTTGAATAACTGAGGTTCCATCACTTCTACTCCTCACTTAAATGCAAGAGGCAGGCCCAAAACCTCAAGCTCTGACTTGAAAAAGCCTCTTTATTTTCCAGCAGTCAGTGCCCCACAGCACACAAGGAAACCCAAACCACCTCAGCTGCTCTAAGGAGAGCAGGGCAGCTCCTGCTACAATTTCCCTGATTTCAGCCCTTAAATCCCTCATTTTCACCTGGGGCTGGTTACAAAGAAATAGAAATAAAGACCAGACTGGGATTTGGGCTCCCAGCTTCCTTCAACAAAGCAACTTTAGTCTCCACTTCTCCTGGGTTTACTTTTAATCAGCAGAATCTGGTCTTGGTTTGAAGTTGAACAAACACAAATCCACTTTCCTGGACTGAAAACTTAAAATTGTGCCAATTCCCACGATGTATCCCATTGAAATGGATCCCAATTCCTGGTCAGAATAATTTTTTTTATTTTTTTTCCCCTAGATAAACCCCCTAATAAGTTTTTCATTTGCTTCTCTGAGGTATTTTAGCCTCTGAATATATTTTTTTTACTTCTGTAAAACCAGACTGTGGTACAAGTTTATAGGGCTGGGGGTTTGATCCTGAACAGGATGGAGGTGAGCCTGGGAAAGGGCTGTTGGGTTGGTCCCAGAGGATTTTCCTTGAAAGTGCTTAATAATTGCAAGAGGAAAGATGTTAAAAACCCCAGCTTTGGCTTTTGGCTACAATGAAAGAATTAAAAACCAGATTTTAGCCTCCCACAAAAGCTAAATGTTCTGCACTGAGCTGCAGCTGAAATAGGAAAATATGAACCAGAAATGAGTATTTCCAGATGTGGCTGCAGAAACTTTGTGTTTTCTAGTTTTAACTGCTTTCCCACTTTCATAATTCTAAACTTGATGTCAACCTTAATTCAGAAAATGGGAGGATTCAGGGCCAAATTCAGCCCTGGCAAAGCATCCAAACTGCTCTGGAATCAGCAGAGTTAGGCCCCAGAACAATCAGCCCCTCTCCCAATTAACTCATGCACCTCTTTTCATGGGGCTGGGGCACAGCTGAGGAGGGTTAAATGTGTTTTACCACATTTCCCCCAGCTCATGGAAACGAGCAGCGCGTTCTGCGCTGGGAATTCCATCATTAGGTGGAGGGAATCAACAGCTCAAGTTAAACATCACAACAAAAGAACAACCTACGCTGCTCAAGTGAAGTCAGCTGAGTAAACCTGTACAGGAAATGCTGCTTTTTTTCCTGAATTGTTTGCTCTGTCGCAAGGCTCCAAGGACAGAGAGGCTGCTGGTGAGAGGAAGCCTCTTTTGCCTTGTCATTCCCTGTTAATACAGGGGAGAAACGCCAGGTTCTGCCTGTTCTCTGTTGCCAGAGCTGCCCGAGCACCTCTGTGCCCCACAGGGCAGGAACAGGTTCCTCTCCCACTGCAGAGGAGCTGGATCCTGCCCTGGCCCCGAGCCTGAGCCCTTCCAGCTCGCTGCAAACCTGCCCTCTGCTCTTTTCTGCTCCTGTCCAAGCTGTGCACGCCCAGACCCAGCAAGGGCCGTGTCTGGGACAGCTGGAAGTGGAACTGATCCTGTTGGGTCCTGCCCAAGCCTTCCGCAGCACAGAGGAACAGAAGAAGTCACACAGTCTTGTGTCCTCCTTTAAGGACCAGGCTGCTCCGAGCCCCATCCAGCCTGCCCTTGGACACTTCCAGGGATTCACAGCTGCTCTGGGAATTCCATCCCAGCCCAGAATCCCTTCCCAATATCCCATCTGACAGTTTGAAGCCATTCCCTATGTCCCGTCCCTCCATCCCCTGTCCCCAGTCCCTCTCCAGCTCTCCTGGAGCCCCTTCAGGCCCTGCAAGGGGCTCTGAGCTCTCCCTGGGGCTTTCCCTGCTCAAGGTGAGCTCTCCAGCCCTGCAGAGGATGTGCCCAGACCTTTTCATAGTTGGTGTAGCCGCCCATGACGGCGGGGTCCACGATGCCGTTGAGCAGCATGGACAGGGGGTGCACGGGCAGGCTCCGGTCCCACGTGTGCTGCTGGACAATGTTAGTGATCTTCTCGTTGGTGAGCTCCATGGTTTCAATGGCGTTCTCGAGGGGGCTGATCTCCTCCTGAGGGAGGGAAGAAACAGAATAAACCTTCTGTAGAGTCACAGAATAAGCCTTTCAAACCTTCATTCCGTTTTTAGGGAGAAATTGTTCCCTGGGAGGGTGGGGAGGGGCTGGGATGGAATTCCCAGAGGAGCTGTGGCTGCCCCTGGATCCCTGGAAGTGCCCAAGGCCAGGCTGGAGCAGCCTGGGACAGTTGGAGCTGTCCCCGCCCATGGCAGGGGTGGCACTGGATGATTTTAAGCTCCTCCAACCCAAATAAGTCTGGGATTCCATAGTTCTGTGATTTATTCCTCTCCACTGAGTAAGAAACTAAATAATTTGCTTTTATCTGTGCCACATCCAATAGTGCAAGGACTGGCATTCCCAAGTGTTCCAAGGCTTTATTCGATGGGGACTGGAGAGGAGGAGATCCAGCCCCAGTGGTGAACTCACCGTCGTGACCTGTTTGACCTCAAACCACTTGAGGATGCCTGGAAAGGAATAAGCTGTCGTGTAGGTTGTCCTTTCTATCCACATGTTCTGCTCAGAGAAGGAAAATAAAAGGATATCTGAGATGTAAGGGAAATAATGGTCTTGCAACTCAACTCTCTCCTGAGTAGAATGAGGCTTCCAGAACAAGCTGGCAGGAATTCCATGGCCATTCCCACCTTCCCTGGCTGGGATGGAGCCCCACACTTGGCTCACACAGCACCACATGAGTGGATTTCTGATGGAAGCTGGATGTTAAAATTCCAGCTGTGGAGCCCCTTGGCATCACCCCCAACCTCAGGTGGAGACTGCAATTCCCTTTGTGCCTCCTGCTTTTTTAATTCCCAAGCTCCGTGGCTACAGGGAGAGGGAAAAGGTAAGTCTGGTCAAAATGCCACCAACAAAACAAACAAAAGGCAAAGGACTCACAGCAAACTCATTGTCTGGATCCTTCTCTCCTTTCCTGATGGGTCTGGAGTGGGTGAATTGCTGCACCTCGTTGGCTCTGTAGTAGCTGGGAAGAGGCAGAGTAAAAAGGTGATTTTTCTCATCTCCCATCCTCCTCACTTGAATGTTCAAGTAGCTCTCCACGGTTTGTGGGGAGGAATTTATGGTTTACATGAGGCATGGAGGCACAGCACCTCGTGCCCAGGTTAGCGGGGAAAACTCAAGCAAAATAGTGAGGGAAAAGAAAAATAAATTACTTTAAGATCTGTTCAGGAACAGGTTTATCTTTGTAATGAGGTGGCAGGTTCATCACAGGCTTTACAATGAAGCACTGCACATCTGAGCAGCATGGGTTAAGGATGAAAAACTAGGAACCCTTTTGGGAAAATAGGAGAGGGAGAGAAAAACCCTTCTTGCTTCCATTGTCAGACTTTTCCACAACTCCCTGTGTTCTTGTTAAGTGTTTTCCTTCAAACCTGGCTAATTCATCACCCACCACAGGCATTATGCTGCATCTTGTAGGCTCCTTGTGAATTAAAAACCCAAAAAGAAAAGGACTTTATATACATAATATATAAATACATCTAATATATATAAAAATATATATAAATATATATTATATACTTCCAAATATTTCTATTATATATACTTATATTTATATTATATATTTATATAATATAAATAAGCCTATAATATAATATATATTGTATATTATATCAAAATGTATATAATATAGATATAATATAAATATATGTATAAATACAAATATATACATATTTGTATATATTTTTATATTGTATATATATATATAAAAATATGTGTATATATTTATAAATATATAAATATAAATAAATAAATATATCTATATATTTGTATATATAAAAATATAAAAGTAATAATCCCAGAATGGTTTGTGTCACCTCCTGCCATGGCCAGGGACAACTTCCACTATCCCAGGGAGCTCCAGCCTGGCCTTGGACACTTCCAGGTGCTGCAATTCCCTGGTGAAAATGCCTGGGAATCCTGGGCACCACTGATTTCTACTGTGGGAGACCAGAAAAAGGGCAATGGGGTTCTGTGGATGCCTCTGGCTCTCCTCTCACCCCACAGTTTTTTACCAGAGGCTGCAGCTCCTTCCCTCCCACTTTTTAGATTCATGAAACCAACTGAACAAAGTTGCACCTGTGAATAATGACAGGCATTAAAAAAATCTTACTAATTGTATCCCCAAGCACAGCAGCTTATGTTCCATCAAAATTCTGCTTTAAGGACTGTGCTGAGGCTTTACAGCAGCAAAAACCTGGCTGGAAAAGCAAAGCTTAGCCAAGGTGCTCAGGAGATAATTTCTGTGAGTGTCCTGCCCTCTGAGGTGGCAGTGGGGGGCTAAGGCAGCCCCCACACATCCTTTAATTCACTGAGGCCACTCTGAGGAGCATTTTGAGAGCCCAAGTCACCCTGCCTGCAGAGAGGAGCCAAAGCTGAGCCCAAAAGCACAGAGCCAGGTTAGCTCAGGCTCAGAGCCCCAGCTGATGAATTCTGTGTCAGGAGAGCTCAGTGCCCCAGCACAGCTCCCAGTGCCCAGATGGGGCAGGGAACCTCTGAGGCTCAGCACAGCTCACCTGGCAGCCCCAAAACATAATTACCAAAAAATGAATGAGGTATTTTGTCATAAAAGAGCAGAAAAAACAACCTAAAGAAATAAAAAACAGCCTGAGGCAATGGAGGTTAAAGGAGCCTGAAAGTTAAAGCAACCCCAGAAGCAGCAAGGTCTGCCTAACACAACAGAGATCTGGGCACTCCTCATCTACTCAGGAGGTGTTTGTGGGAGTCCAAGGAGAACCTGTCCCAAATCCAAGCCCTGCAGCTGCTCCCTCCATCCCAGGGCTGTGCCAGAATCCCGGAACCCAACACCCCCAAACCTTTGGGACGGTTTAGATCTGCATCCAAATTCTGCAGCTCGGGTTCATCCCGAGCCAGAAACATCAGAACAAACACAGACAGATGCAAAGGAAGCAGCTGAAACAAAGCAGCAACAGAAGAGGCATTTTTGATACCAAGTTTGGTCTTGAATGGATTTTAATTTCCTATGTGGATTCAGCGCTTGGCAGCAGGATTGCAGAGGAGCATCTGCTAGCACTGCCTGGGCTGGGCCTCTCTGCACAGGGTTTGAGGGCCAAAATGGACCTGCAGATCCTCCAGCCTGGCCTGGTGAGCACAGGCTGGAAGCCCAGGAATTTGGTTTTCCTGGCATGCATCCTCCAGGAGCCACAGACTGAAATCTCTGGCAGGAATCTGGAGCATCTCCACTGGCTCACACAACTCAGAGGATCTTAAGGCTGGTGAGGAGCTTGGGACACAACATGGAATCCCACCAGCAAGGAGGAAAATAGGAATTAAAAAATAGTTAGGGCTCTGAACCCAACAACTTTCAGTGACATCATCACTTCACACTTTTTACAAAGGGACTTCCAGGGGAAAAAAACCACACAAACCCCAGCACTTCGTAAATGCTAATGGTGTGTGAGGAAGATCTCCATCCTTCACTTTTCATCCCACTTTCACAGGCTGCATTTCACATCTTTCACCCAGAAATACCCAGCTGGGTCCCCACATGGCCAGAGCAGTCAGCACCACCTGCATGAGAACACGGGAAATCCTCCTTCCAATCTGCTCCTCATCCTGACAGCAACTTGTTTAACTCTGACAGCCCCAAGCAGCCTTTAAATCCATCCACCCTTACAGCTCTGGACAGCCCCATTTTCACACCCAGGGCCTGCCTGGAGCAAGAATCCCCTCACTCATCGCTCATCGTTCCTGCTGTTCACCAGCTGCCTTCTCGTGGGGAAGAGGCAGCTCTGGGCTGCACCAAAATGCCCCAGACCCAAAAGATACACTGTTTGGGGGAAGCCTTGATCTCCTCTGCTGGAGGGGCTGTGCTGGTCATCTTCTCAGCACTGGGGAACTGGGTCAGCAGCTTCAGGTTAAAATCCTCCCTCCGCTCGTACTCCTTGCCACGGTAGATGAACATCTTATTCTGTGGGCAGAAGGAAAAGGGAATTAAAATTCAACGAAGTAGTGGGACAGAGCACTCCAAATCTGCCCCCCAGAGCTGGTTTAGGGGAAGGGTTGATCCCAGCTGGACAGAAAAGGTGGGGGAAGGAACATGAGCTGGAATGAGGGCACAGCAACTCCCAGGAGCCAGGCCTGGCAAGGAGAACCTCAGATTTGTCTAAAAAAATCCATTGCTCCACAGAGAATCATCAAACAGAGATGGAAAGGAGCTTTAAAAGGCCACCTGTAATGAGCAGGGGCATCCTCAAGCAGGTGCTGATGGCCACACAAACACATCCCAGAGTCAGTGAGCTGCTCACACCTCCCAGCACTCACAGGTTCAACACAGGCAATCTCAGCCAGGAGCTGGGTTTTAGTAACAGAATAAATGTGCCAAGAAATTCCTAAATACAGGGACCTGCCTGCCAGCCTCTGCTGGGAGCTCCCTGAGGGGTGTCCCTGGGCACAGGTGGGAATTTTACCTCCACCCACAATGTCCAGTTTTGCTCTACACACCCAAAACCAGACCATGGCCGATTATTTTTCCACCTAGCAGTGGTTTCTGGAAGGGATGGGTTCCAAAACATGACTTGGAGTTGAAAGCCTTCCATGTCATTTCCTCACACAGTTCTAACTTAATACTCTTCTCATTTTTTAAGCCTGGCTTCCGCTGAAGACCAGAATTTCAAACAGTTCCAGTCTGAGAAGGTAAAATGGACCTGGGTTTTAAATAACAGGAATATTTTCAGCCTTGTTGACCCTGGATCTGTCCTCCACACAGGTCCAGCAGTGCTCAGCTGCTTAAATAAGAAGCACCTTTGTACTTGAATTCTTCTGTGTGGGACAAACTCTCCCTGATCACTGAAATGATCCCTGTCCTGAAAATTTGGTTGGTTGAGGCTGAAAAGCAATGGGATAAATTCTTAACAGGCTGAACATTTTCTAACAGCAACAATCACATTCCAGAGGGAGCACAAATATGAAAGGTAAATTCTGTTTAAATCCATAGAATGAACTTATCAATCGTCTAAAAAACCTATTTATTGTAACACCACAACCCCACTCAAGCTGGTTAACACACAATTTCATCTCCGACTCGTCTCTTTTTAGACTCTGAAATCCTCTGAAACACTCCTGGAATTTAGATCTGTCAGTGCCACTGCAAGAAAAGAGTTTGGCACTGGATTTTCTTGGAAGCTATGCAAAAGTTGTGACTTTTAGCATCTCCAGCACTGCAGAGGTTGGGTGGGGAAGGACCCTTACCCGCAGGAAAGAGGGAAAACCCTGTCCATAGTATCCCACAGCAAAGTACTCGGGCTGAGGTCTCATGGCCTTCATGATATTCTCATAAAAAGTAGCTCTTTTTTTCTGGAAAAGAAAACAACACCACACTTTCACTTTGGAATACTCCAGGACACTGCCAGCTCACGTTCCCAGGAACAATTCCTGATGTCTGAGCTCTGCCCTCAGAACACACTTCACAATTGCTTTTTTGATGCAGTCTCTCAACCATTTACTTGATTAAATATTTGCTTTGTCTGGGCCTGAACCAACTTTATTTCCTGGTCTGCAGACATGAGAACAATGCCATGGCTTTTAGGATTCCAGGATACTTGAAATCCTTCACTGTGGGAAAACAAATGAAATATAAATATATTCTGAAAGTGAGCAGACACAAATGGTGACAAATGTCAGAGACCTGGCAGAAATAAAACTGGGCAGATGATTCTGCTATGAAAGAACATAAAGACCATCTGCTTCCATCCTTAACCACTAAAAAGCAGAATTCAGAGCCAAGAGGATTCTATAGCTGTGTTCATGCCCAGCGCTTTTACCACAGAAATAATAAGGTGATGAGATTTATGGAGCCTGAAAACACACCTTGGCTGTTCCTTCACTTGGTTAAAATCAAGAATTCTAAACATCTGTACAATGCATTATCATGCTAATTAGAAATGATGAAAATATTTATTCTACTACTAACCTCTACAAAGCCATGGGGTTAAGTTGGTTTGTTTGTCTTTAACATGAATTTATTTTAGGCTTATCCTGCTTGAACAGTATTATATTAAGCAGTCAGCAGCCTGCTGGAAATGGAGAAAAAAAGCCTTACCAGGAGATTGCCAAGTCCCTCGTAGTCAAAGACCTTGTTTTCATACATGTCAGCCAGCTCCTTGCTCAGCTGAATGGCTTTTTCCCACATCTCCAGGGAGGGTGAGGTTGGGCAGGAGGGGGAGGAAGAGCACAAGCAACATGAAAGACTCAGTTAAAAGCCTTCATTAGCGCAGATAGGTAAACAAAAATGCAACTGATTTTAATTCAGGCACTCCTTTCATGCTCTGCCAGGTTTCCCTCAGACTCTGCTGTGCATTTTTCCTTTTGCAGGGATTATTACAGTCATACAGATCTCGTGGTTTGGAGATCTGAGAGTGAGTTACAAAGCCAGGTCTCCACTGAGATCCTGACAGGACAAACGAGGCACTGGCAGGAGGAATGACAGGTCTGAACAGCAGAGAGAGAAGCCCAGGAGATCTTGGACAGGGGCTCCTTGGGTTTGTCTCATCATGGAATTCAGGTGGAAAGGGACCTGAAAGCCCAGAGCCACCCCTGCCATGGCCAGGACACCTCTCACTGTCCCAGGCTGCTCCAGCCTGGCCTTGGACACTCCCAGGGACCCAGAAACAGCCACAGCTGCTCTGGGAATTTCATCCCAGCCCCTCACAGGGAGGAATTCCTTCCCAAGATCCCATCTAAATTCCCTTATTTCAGCTTAAAGCCATTCAGCCCTGGCAGAACCCTCTCTCCAAGGAGCAGCTCCCAGGACAGTGCAGCCAGGGAAGCCTCTCTCCCTGCAATCCCAAAAACCTGAGCCACTCCCAGGGGCAGGTAGGAAAACACCTGCTCTGTTCCAATCTACCCAGAGCCTTGAATAGCTTCACTTTCCAGACACTCTTTGGCCATTTTTTAATTCAGTTAATTTTATTAATTATTTAAATATCTTCAGACAAACATGTGCCCTGCTGATGGCAGTGCTGGGATTCCCATCAAAATCCCAGCCTGGTGTGGAACCACATCTGCTTTTACCCTTTTAACCAAGCCCCACCACAAGCCCTGAGCCAAGAATCCACCAGTAAGGAAATCCTAAATGCAAACCAAAGCGGATTTGCTGTAGGAACAGGGTGAGACTCTCACCTTGCCCCTGTCGAAGAAGGAGATGATCTCCTGGTAGAGTTTCTCCTTGAGCTCCTGCTGGGAGTACACATAGTAGGTGTCCCTCTGCAGCAGGTGGGGGACACAGGGCTTCTCTGACCACTGGAACAGGGAAAAAGGCAAAGGTGAAAGAACTGGAACATTTCCAGAGAAATTCTTACAGTGGGTGACTCAAATCTCTCATTGCTGCAGAAGGATGTAACAAACCGATGCTAATAATTACTTTACTTTTATCATTGTTATTTAATTATATAGTATTTATTATAATATATTTATGTAATTCATTGTAATTATATATCAGTATATTAGTCTTAATATACCTATTAATATATTTCTATTAATTCATTAGAATGATATATATATTATTTCTATATCATTTATTATTTCTATTATTATTCATTCTAATGAATAATTATTTGTTTATATATTATTTTAGATATTTTACTATATACAATTATTATATTATATGTACATCATTTCTAATTACAATTATTGTATTTTATATGTCTATTACTATTTCTCATTATATGTAAATATATAATTATACACAATTATATATTTTATATATAAAAAATATATACATATATAAATATATAAAACTATATAAATATATATTTTATATAAAATATATTTATATGTATAAAATATATAAATATATACAAAATATATAAAAATCTCTATAAATATCAAAAAATATAAATATATATAAATATATTAAAATATATCATTATTTTGCTGCGGAATCTGCAAGACTTTGACACCCCTCAATGACCACTGGTACCTACATGATTCAAAGTCACATTAAAAACAGAAATCAAAAAGCAATTTGATTATTCTGAGTTGTTTGTGCCTCATTTCACTCCAAACCCTGGAATACCTGGAGCAGCTCAGCGTGCAGGAGCAGGGTGTAGGCAGCCTCGGTGAAGTTCTCACAGTCTGTGTGCAGGTCCCTGAGTTTGTACAGATACCTGAGCAAGGCAAAAGCAATTCCTCAATGGGAAGGACTCCTGTATCCAAGGGAGCACCGAGGGGAAAAAAGGTTTTTCCAGGCTCTTGGAGGGACACAGCCTACCTGATGTAAATGTCCTCTCGCTTCTTCTCCTTGTAAAAATTCTGCCAACAACAGAAAAAGTCAAACACTGGCAATGTAGAGCACCACAGAGCTGCAGAATTATCTCTAGACAGAGTGGTTTTAGGTATTTCAGGGATATTTGCTGTCATTTTGGCAGCTTAGGTGGATCCAGCCTTTCAAACTGGGGGGCACCAGCACCACCAAAAAAGGGACAGATCAGAGAAATCACTTGTCTCAAGTGGGAACAGGGATCCCAACCATCAGCCAGGCATCTCCTCTGCCTGTGCTCCAGGCTTCCAGATTTTGGACTCTCCATCTTTCTGTGCTTATTGCTCCGGAGCCTGACTTGGGCACATCATTAACCAAAAATGGCAGGAGGAATTCATTCAAATCTTCCCCTTGATCAAAAACAATCCCAAGGGGGTTTAGAAAAGCCCAGGGGAGGGGTCCCCAGCCCAGGGGAAGGGTCCCCAGCCTGTACCAGCACATTGACAGTGCAGCTCATGCGGTTCTCCTTGCTCTCGTCGTGCATGATGGTCCGGTAGTCCAGCAGGTTCTCCAGGAGGCTGCTGACCAGCAGGGCAAACACCTCTCCCGGGGCTGACAGGTACTTGTGCTTCCTGCAGTGCTCCAGGAGCCTGTGGGGACACCCGAGGGAACTCAAGGGAAAGGGGATTTCATTGTAAATTACCCAAAAACTTGTCCCTGGATGGGCACTCAGTGCTGGACACGCACACCCGAGACACCCAGCTCAGGCGGGGCAGGTTGGTCAAAAAAATGGAGTTTTTGTTGCTAAAAGCTCCAGTTTTGATGTAACTTTGAGCCTGCTCTTCCACTTGCAGACCCCTCGCTGGTTTGGCAGCTGACTCTGAATTCCAGCTCCAGTTTAGGGCAGTTGAAAGTGCAGAATAAACCCCTCATTTTTGGGCGATCAGCCCCAGAACAGCTGCACAGCACTTCAGATCACAGCAGCTGCCCCAGCTCCCTGCTCACTGAAATAATTAATGAGTTAGGGCTTCTTTACATTAGAAAAGCAGCCCAATAAAGGGTAAAAAAAAAAAAGATATAAGAAGAGCCTGCAGGTGCTTTATAAAACTCACAGTTTCTCCAGCAGAACCTTGTACTGCTCATCCCCTCGGCCCCCCTCCACCTCCTGGTCCAGCTTGGTGATCAGCTCGTTTTCAAACTGGAAAGGCAAAAATAAAAACCCCCAATCAAGCAGAGAGCAGCTCTCGGAAGCAGGGGCTGGGACCAGAACAGCCTGGGCTGCTCCTGACCCAGCACAAGAGTAAAATGCCCAAAATGACAAGGCTGGAGCAAGGAAATACAAGGCCTCCCTCTCGCACCCCTCCCAGCCTGGTGTAATTAAGCAAGCACAGAATCCTAATATTTGATTCTCTGCGGAGCCACAGGGGATTTATGTTGTTATTGTAAAGGGAAATAAATAGCTAAAATGACATTTGACACCCTCTGTGGGTCTCCAAATGGCTTCCCAGTTTAGAGGTGGGCACTGACACCTCTGCAAATGCAAGGAAGGGTGAAAAAAGGAGAATTCAGGGATTATCAAAGTCATGGAAAGGCTCAGTCAGGACAGATCTGAGAAGTTCTGAACCTTCCAAACCCCAGGGACTTCCCCAAGGGCTTTGGCACAATTTTAGGTAGGGATTTTTTTTTGTTTTGTTTTGTTTAAATATTCTATTTTTCTTTTGCCCTATGGACAATGTGGAATATTTGTAGTGAATATACCAGTATTGTGTATATATTGCAAACGCATGTATTGATGTACTATTCTATATTAATATTATATTTTATATATAATATATATATATTTTAATATTATTTTACAATATATATTATGTATTATAATATAAACATATGTATCTGTATATTTATATATTTATTCTATATATAAATATTTATATAATATTTATATTTATATGTTTATATATTATATATTTATATATTTTATATATTTAGTGTATTTAGATATTATTTTATATATATTATTTTATATTAATATAGAATGAATATACTAGTACATTATATATAATACTGTATATATAATATTATATATTAAAATATGGTGTCTTTTTTATGTATTGTAAAAAAGATATCTATATATTTCATATTATATTGTATTAAATAACCATATGAGATTTTTTATATATTTAAGATATATTTATGTATTTTATATATATATATTTTTATATAATACATATATAATAATATATATATTATATTTTTATATATTTAATATAGCTATAATATATAGATATTATTAATATATATATTGGTTATATAAGGCATCCCTTACCTTGTGGAAGTTCCCATTCCCACTGAAGTTGAACTCACACTGCATCATGTCAAAAAAAATGGGAATAGTTGCTTTCCTCAGCTCAGGCTCTGGGACCAGGGTCACCTCCAGGATTGGCCCCACCATTGCTGGGATGAATTTTATTTTGTGGGGACCTGCAAGAAATTTAAAATCAAATACATCTGGTGGCAGGAGTTGGATTTCTCGATGTTTAAGCACCTTATTCACACAACATTCTGCTCTGAGTGTGGATTTTACTTAAGGAAGAATTACCAGGTTACAACTCCAAAATTCAGGAATAGCCCAAGGAAATAATTGAGCTGAATTGTAAATCGCAAGAAAAGGCTTTCTAAAAAATCCCACTCATCCTTTACATGGCAGAAAATCCTTTAGAGGGAATCTAAGAAATTATCTCAGCAGCTGATGTTGGGAAAAAAAATCAGCTTTTCCAAGTTATTCACCGGAAAAAGAGGTTTTTGTGTGCTGAAACAGCTGAACTAGAAGTGCATTTCCCCACATTAAATACATGCAGCTTTTATAAGGAAATAACGGAACTGAAAGCCAGTTTGAGAGCTGGAATAAAGATAATTCTTTAGCTGGAACTCACCCAGGTTATACCACATATCCCTGATTTTGAAGCCTATTTCTTTCCTCATGTCCCCATACCTAGAAAAAAGTATTAAAAGGAAGAGGTGAGAAAGGCACAAACAGTGAAATGATCCTTGGAATGAAGATCCTTGAAGAAGTGAACGGCAAAACCACAAATGTTCACGTCTCACTCTGACAGGGGACTGAATTCCCTGGGAATTCAGATCTCCTGAAAGCTGCAGCCCTGCTGCTTCCTGCAATTCCACCCCACTTTGGTTGGATTTGGGTGTTTTTTCCTAAAGGCAAAGCAGAAAGATTTCATTATCAGGCTTCTTCAAGCCACTTCTGCAGAAAAAAGGGGACAAATCCTAATAAAAGTCCCTGTCAAGATGCTCAGAGATATCCAGGCACCCGATTCCAAGGAAATGAAGAGGTTAAAAGCTGCTCAGAGACTAAAAATTGCTGGTTTGGGACTATGAATGGCTCTGAAAAAATATAAAAGTAAAAGGTGGGGGACTATAAAGCTGGAGGGCTTTTAGGATTCCTCCGACCTACCTTCCACAAAGGCTGAGGAATTGCAGAGGGGAATTTTGGGCATCATGACAACTTTTCCATTACAGACCTTCCAGTGGACAGAAGGTGCTAAAACAGTTCTAGATCTGCCTGGCCGAACTTAAAGCAGCCATAATTTACAGCCCTGTTATCTTGGCCTGGTCAGCTCTTTATCACCTTGCCTTTATCAGCATTTCCACAGCAGCTCCTCCCACCCTGGAGCTGCCTGGAACAGCCCAAACAGAGCCTCCAGACACCAAAAAAAATGGGCCTGAAAGGTGAACTCACTTCTTGATGATTTTGTTGCGTTTGGCCTGAGAGAAGGTCTCCAGCTGGAGGGACTCGTGAGTGAGGAAGGCCACTGCCAGGTGGAAATAGTTATTCCAGAGCTGGGCGAGAGAAATGAGATGAAAATGGCAAAAAGAAAAAACAGCAATGGGCACAAAAAAAGCTGCCCATCCCCAGATGCAGAGCTCCCTCCATGAGGAGAGGAACCACAAGGAGCTGCAGCCTGCTAACAATGGGATTTCAGTGTTCTGTCAGCTCTGGGATCCATAAGAAAATCCAGAAAAAACAGGACAGTTACCTGGAGCTCAAAATGAGCTTGATCCAAGAAGAAGCGGTTGAGGACAGTGGTGAATTGGTTCACTGCCCGCAGGAAAACCCTGAAGAGATAAAAACATCAAATAAAGGTGATTCTGTAAACAAAATAAATGGCATTGCAGCTCTGGGTTTACAGTTGCCATGTGTAAGCTCAGGAGACAGCAACAGATGCTCCCAAAAAAGGCAGGAATTCCTCTAAATCAGGGAACATCCAGGCAAAGTTCTTCCCTGGTTTAACAGCCTCAAGCTGCATCGGGGAGGCTCACGTTGGGTATCAGGGAAAATTTCCTCTCTGGAAGAGTGGTTAAGCATTGTCCAGTTCTGGCTTTAGGTTTTCCATGTGATTTCCCCAAAATCACAAAACAAGAGCAAAATGGTTTATCTGGCTGAAGCTGTAAAGGAGAGCTCGGGGCTCTCTGGGCAGCAGAGAGACTTCCAGTTCCACCAGTGGAAACACACAGCAACTAAAACTGGCTGAAATCTGATTTAAACCAGCCTGAAGTGGATGAAGGAAATAAAGCTCCTGGTGTGAGTCACCCTCCTATCAGGCCCAGGGAGGCTCCAAAGCCAGACTTAAGCCAGGCTTAACCCTGTACCTGCTCTGCATCATGTTCATGACCATCCAGTCAGCTGCGTACACGTTCTTCCCAATCAGGTCCTTGAACATAATGAACGTTTCCATCAGGAAGTCCTGTTGGAAAAATAAACCCGTCAGGTCGGTAGTTCTGTGTCTGTGGAACTACAGGGGGATGATGCTGTGACCTCATGAAATGCAAATGTTTGGGCACTGTGTTGATTAACGACCATGCTGATTGGCAATCAATGCCCTGCCTCGCCTAAGAGGGGTCTCTCATTGTAGGGTTCAGCCCAATAATGAAATTATTCCTGACATCTCATCCATCCAGCTGCACAAGGAGAAATAATTGCACAGAATGCTGGTCTGTTTAATTAAATCTGTCTTCACTGTTTTGCATTAAGTTGTGCTGGAGGGAGTCCTGTGCACGAGCTGGATTAGAGAGGAAAACCAATATTGCTTGTGCCCAAATCTCTGAGTGGTGACAATGCAACAGAATGATCTATAAAGCCTGAAATTACAATGTATTTTCACTGACTAATCAGTTAAATCTTTCCTGGTCCAGTTTAAGGACAGTGTAACATCAGAGATGTGATTTAGAATTATTCTACATTATCAAAGAAAAGACACTTTTTGCACAGACATCCTCCAAACAAGACCTCAAACTTGGGAAAAACAAGGTTGAATTGCAGAATGAGGGAAAAAAAAAAGAAGGAAAATGAAAAGAGATGAGCAAAAGAAGGGAATGTCAGGAATATTGATCTCCTCCTTGTGGTCTCAACAGATACAAAAGCCATTCTGAGCTCTTAAATCAATTCCATTCTCTGCAGAAGTACATTAATATTCAAAAATGAGAGGGACACAAAGAAGGTCACAGGAGGAGCCATCCCCTTGAAATGATCACCAGCACAAAATCTGTTGAGCTGACCAGTTTGGGCTGAAGAATTGGCAAGATATTGACGGAGAAATGGAGCACTTGGTGCTGCCTCAGTAAAACTCCTTTTGGCATTATTAAATCAGAGCCTGATGGAGAGGGCTGGACTCGACATGGGCACCTTGAAGATATGAATTAACTCCTAAAAGTGCTAAACTAGCCAGGGAATGATGCCAAACCAGGGCTGGAAATACCAGCACAAGCAAACCCAATAATGAAGAACAAAAATAAAAGTAGTTATTGCAGTAAAACAGAATTTTCTGTTGGTATTAACAACTACCACACAACTACAAAGGAAAGTTTGCTCCTGTAGATTTAAAGGTACACAAAAATCAGATCAGAAATTGTTATTTTCCATAACCATCCTGAAAATCTTCTCACTGGATGAACAATTCCAGAATTCCTGAATATGCCTAATTTTGGGGTTTTTTTCCTTCCTTCTCAAGAAATCATTTGGGCAACTTAAAACCGGTCCTAAACCCACACAAAGCATGAGTGACCTGTAGATGGCTGTGTTGCTCCATGGTGGCTCAACAGCTGATTTTTCAAGTGATTTTCTGTGAAATTCCATAATTCCAACTGCACAGGGCAAAAAAACAGATCGCCTTGGCTCCCCAAACTGAATTCCAAACCTTCTGGTGGGTTTTGATACAGGAAGAACACAACTCCAGGCCCTTCCCCAGCTGGTATTTCAATAAACAGCCACTTCTCAATTGCAAAATAAGGAATAAAGGGACAAAAAAAGCTCCAACAGTTCTTGTGTTATGTCTTGCTAAAATACTAGTTTGGGCCATTTGGGGGAGTTTGGGGGAAAATCTGCTGATTTTAAGCAGAAAAACCCCTCAGAAATGTCACGTTTCACCTGGTTTCATACCCAAAGTTTTTCAGGATGTGAATTTTTAACATTTTGGGAACTTTTCTGCATTGCTGCCACTTAAGCAAGATTCAAGGATTTAATTAAACTTCATAGGGGAAACGAATTGGATAAAGGTAACAGGCACAAAGTGAGAGCCAGGGAAATGCTTTTCTTTTCCCTTTTCTGCTTCCTGACTGGAATCAAATATTTTTTACCCATTAAAAATGTTTTTCCTCAATGCTGCAAATGTTGAGTCCCCCTGATGCCCAGCAAGGGTGACATGAATAAATTCCCCAAAATTGTGGCACTGCTGAGGGTCTGATCACCCCAGCCCTGGCACAGAAATGGCCCAGCAGAGCAGAGTGTGCTGATGCTGGGTGGGCTGAGCTCATTCCCCAGCCAGGCTGACTTACGATGATGTCCTGCCTGGTTTTGAAAGTGTTGATGTAATGGCTGTAATGGAAATCATCCATCTGCCTCAGGATGGCTGTCATGCAGGCCACGAAAATCCCCTGCAATGGGAAAAATGCAAAATGCTGGGTTATTTTCCTAGGTTAAGCGCTGTAACTCCTAAGTGTGGCACCTCAGTGTGACTTAATCAAACACCACTGATTAGAATCGTCCTTATCTATGTCCTGACTTCAATCTCAGACTGTTTGGTCGTCTAAACCTGTCAAGAATTCCTAAAATTCAAGCTTGAAATCTGGGTATTGCTTTCTTTCTCCCCATGGACCACAAAAGAAACACATCCTCCAAACACAGAATTTTATTTTCTATCGATATTGATCCACCCCATCAGATCTTAAAGGTCTTTTCCAAGCTGACTCTCTGATTCTCAGATTTAGCAGGGCCAGCTGCAATTCTCATGGGTGGTGCATTAAAGTGACTCCAGACTTAGCAAAAATCAGGTAAATCCCCAGCTCCTGGCTTTCCCATCCCTCTGTACACAAAATCCAGGGCGAATTACAGCACCCCAGCTGCCTGTACCCCCTCAGCTGCTACACAGGGGTCAGAAATGCCCCTGAGGGGGTCTCACCCCTCAGCATTTCATCCTCTTGAGCCCAGGTGACAAAACACAGCAAAGATCCTGTGCCAGGCACTGCCCTGACACAAAATTCTGTGCACAGGGGCCCAAAGGAAATGAAATCACCCCCAGTGACTCAGCTCAAAGTGGAGTAGGATAACCTGAATCCTAACCCTCAGAAAAACAGGAGCTACGGCACAAAAGCCCTGCAGGGAAAGGAGAGATGAGTTCATCAGGCCACTGAGAACTCCCAGGGGAATGAACCCCCAAGTTAGGGAATGCTGGGGAAGTGGGGAGACAGGGAAAGGCACCCAGGGGAGTGAACCCCGCTGTTAAAGGGGGATGGAGAGGAAGGGAAGACAGGGAAAGGCTCCTAGGGGAGTGAACCCCGGTGTTAAATGTGCTGGGGAAGAAGGGAGGGGCTTCCAGGAGAATGAACCCCACTGTTAAAAGTGCTGGGGAGGGAGGGAAGACAGGGAAAGGCTCCAAGGGGAATGAACACTGCTGTTAAATGTACTGGGGAGGGAGGGAAAAGCCTCCAGGAGAATGAACTCCACTTGTAAAGGTGCTGGGGAA
>NC_031790.1:1901787-1914905 GCF_001522545.3 Parus major
CTCACGATGTGCGGGGACTGGCGGCTCATCCCGATCACCGTGCGGTTGACCCGGCGCAGCAGCCGCTCCATCATCAGCTGGGTGTGCAGAGCAGTGGCACCCTGGGGACAGCCAGCAAGGGACATCAGTGCTCGTTCTTCGGGCACAGCCTGCCAGGGACAGCTCCCTGCGTGGGAGGACTGCCCTGGCAATGCTTCATTGTCATCAGGGGAAGGAGAAAACGGAGATTTAAGTGCACGATTTATCGATTCAAACACACTGGGATTCACTCGGCAGAGAATTCACTTAATGGATCTGTCCCAGCTTCATCAGCTCATCCTGGGGCTTTCATTTGTTTTCTCTGAACAGTTCAAATAATCTGCTCACAGCCACTCTGAACAATTCCCATGGCCAGAGTGGGAAGTGAATTTTTCTGGCTGAACAGTGATTGTTGTCCCTATTCCACAGCAGAGAGAACGAGTGAGCTCCTCGTTTTTATACCATATAATACTGCTTTAACTTGCCCCAAATTACTGAACAAGCCACCAAAGCAGCTGGGATGACATTTTGGTCCCTAGAAAGGGAAGTAAATGCATCTAGAAGTGATAACAACTAATTCAGCCTTTCCTGGCTCCTTTTCAGGCAGAACCACTACAAAGAACTGCACAGCAAGGCATCACAATTTCTATAAATATCACAATTCTGACTCATTAAGGCATAAGTTGAGGATGTTTCTTTACTGTAATTTCCCAAAAGAAGAACTGAGCTGAGCTAGCACTCCTGAGAGTTCATGCTCACCACATCTTTACGGTCCAGGACCTCCAGGACACTGCTCAGGAGCTGGGAGCTGGCCTCGTGGTCAGGCTTGCTGGAGTTGTCATCCAGCTGCCCGCTGAGTTGATCGATGAGCAGGGGCAGGAGGGCATCTCTGCACTCTGCAAAGGGACACAGGGACAGAGCAGAGCCTCAGCACACCCTGGACATGGGCAACCAAAAGGAGTGTCCTGCTCCTGATCCCATCTGGGACACCAGGACTTGCCTAAAGCCACTGGAGTTACAACAAAACAGACTGGATAGAGTCACATGAATCATGGAATACTAGAATGGGCTGGGTTGGGAGGGACTGAAAAGATCATCTCATCCCCACCCCTGCCATGGGCAGGGACACCTCCCACTGTCTCAGGCTGCTTCAGCCTGGCCTTAGGCACTCCCAGGGATCCAAGGGCAGCCACAGCTGCTTTGGGGATTCCATCCCAGCTCCTTCTCACCCTCACAGGGAGGAATTCCTCCCCAATATCCCATCTAATCCCACCCTCTCATTTATAAATTCTGCATATTCCATCAAACAGCACACTCAGTTCTCTGTCCCTCTAAATCCCCACCCTGGATCAGGATCCCACATCCTGGGCACTGTAGAATGACTGAACAGCAAAAAACTCCTCCAGGTCTTCCAAGGCAAGGAACATTTCTAGAGCTGGATTTAATGGTGGATTGCCCCAATGACTGGAATGTTTCTAGAGCTGGATTTAATGATGGATTGCCCCTGTTGACTGGCAGGGGAACTCTTTTTGAAGGGCGTGTGGCCCCTGGCAGAACCCAAAGCCTTCTCACCACTCACCAGCCTGCTTGAACAGGTCACTCTCCACGATCTTGGTCAGGCAGTTCAGCTTCTGCCGGACCAGCTGGTTGTCAGGGATGCTCTGGATGAACTTGCTGAAGAGGACACTGTGGGCAGCCCAGAGGAAGCAGAGGGTCAGCATTCCCACCCAGCATCAGCCCATCCATCCCACACGGACACTGCCCTGCACCTGGGCCAGACACGGAATCACAGGATCCCAGAATGGGCTGGCTTGGAAGGGACTTAAAGCTCATCAACTCCACCCCCTGCCATGGGTAGGGACCCCTCCCCACTGGCCCAGGGTGCTCCAACCTGGCCATGGCCACTTCCAGGGATCCAGGAGCAGCCACAGCTTCCCTGGGAATTCCATCCAACAGGCAAATTACTACAGAGGCCTGAGTTATTTTCAAGAAAATCAGCACAGGACTTGGAAGTAAAACTGAGAAGTGTTAAAGAACTGCAGGCTTAAACCTCTTGAAATTAAGCTTTTATTCCAGGACACAGCAGGTGTTTCACAAACCCTCTAAACAGGCACTGCTCTGTCCCTCCAGTGCCAGGCAGGATAATCACACTGGCTGTTACACCCAGGGAAAGCAAGAGCTTGGAAAGACTCATTTTGAACCAACCCAGCAGCCCACAGGTGGAACTTGGAACAACCACAGCTGCTAAGGCACATCCTCCTTCCAGATGCCCCCTTCATCAGGAGTGATGACTCACTCCAGCCTGAGATTCCCGTAAAATTAAATTCTGTGGGCAGTTGCTGCCTGTCTGCTACTTCCCAGCAAATCACTTGTGTCAGGACATGGAGACGGGCCTGGGCAGCTCTGGTCAAAGCTCTGAGCACCAAAACCAGGAACCCACAGGGCTGAGAATTTCCTGAATAAACACAGCTTTTGGTTTCCCAGCTAAGGCTCTGCCTTTGCCACACTTTAAGAAGCATTCACCAAGAACCAGTGGAAACTTGTGCAAGATTTCAACACTTCACTGTCCTCAGATTTCGCTTTTCAGTAAAATCTCAAGGTGCCTGTAAGGATCCCAGAGTCCTAAAATGGTTTGGATAGGAAGGGAGCATAAAATCACCCAGCTCCACCATGGACAGGGACACCTCCCACTATCCCAGGTCACCTGTCTCACCTGGCCTCGGACACTCCCAGAATGAAAAACTGGGATGCACAGAATGCTCTGTCAAAGTCCACTGACTTCCTTTCAAGCTCTACAAGCACTTCCTTGAGTCCATGCACCATTAACCTTTTTTTTTAGCCAAGTTTCCAAAATTCTTCCCACCAGATGAGCTGGATTTAGAGGACAAACAAACTTAACACAGTTACCTGAGCTCAACGGGGTCAAATACCAGTTTGACATCATTGATGATGCTCGGCAAATACTTCAAAGCTGCCCCCTGAAAGAAGAAAGAAACTAAGGACATGAAATGCACACGGGAAACAGTGCTTTTGTCAAAAGCAAATATGGGGACAACTGCAGAGGACTGGTTTAAAATCAAATTTATGCATCTGCAGAGCCTCCAGCCACCCCAGATGTGCAGTGCAGAGTGGGAAAGGTGGAGGAGGAAGAGGGATTAATGGGTAATTCTCTCATTCTTTTTTCTGGCCCAGCCCCTTCCCAACTGCACCAGTTGATCTAATTAAAGATTTTTACTTTTCCCTGGAAATCCTGCTCACCTTGATCTTGACAGCCTCCTCCAGGGGCCGGTCCATGAGGATGTTGAAGGAGAGGAACAGCTGGCGAATTGCATCATTGAATTCATTCCCATCCTCACTTTTCCCATAAACACTGCAAAGAACAGGGCCAGTTACACACAGAAATCCAGCAGCTGAAACAGGATTTCATCCTGTGGAACAACATCTTAATGGCATCTCCTTCTACAAAGACATGGGGGTAAAAATGGAATTGGAGATTTTGCATTTCATTCCAGTCATTTCCTGCTGGAATCTGTTGTAGGGGGAAAATTGCATTTTTTAGGCTGCCACTGCAGCAAATTCTGCTTGAGTTCCCAGCATTAAACAGGAAAATAATACAGAATGGCCAGAAATAATCTAGAATAAAGGGTTTTAAACCCTCACTGTGTATCTCTTGAAAGATGTTTTGAAACTGCAATTAAACAACTGTCATTGATTTCACCCCAACTGGAGAATAATTTAAGTGTCTGGGTATTTGTTTCTTAAAGTTTCTGAAAATGTGGAAGAAATTCCATTATTTGCTTCATAAAAACAAATATTTGGTTCCTTTTCAGCTCATCCATAACCTGCTTGCTGCATGCTAGGGGCGACTAAAAGGTTTTTCTCTTTTCTAACCTGGTATTTTAATTTTTGCTCAACTAATTTGTTCCAGCCACAGACAAAAGGCAGAAAGATCCTCTTAGTCAGTGATAGAGGATTTGGTGAAGAATATCCCCTTTAGTGATATTTACTTGAAGAAACTCCAGTGGGTTTCCCAGAGGAGGCCCAGGGAGGGAAGGGCTGAACCCACCTCAGGTACAAGACCCGTGACTGCACGATGAATCTGAACAGGTATTTCAGCGCTTTCAGGGCTGCAAAGAGCAGCTCTGTCTTGCTGGAGTCCTCAGCATTCCCCACGTAGCAGTTCAGGACTTTGGTGAGTTTCCTTCAGAGATAAAACCAAGAGGGGAACTGATACAGGCACAGCTCAGTTCAGAGAGGAACTGCAGCCCCAAAAGCACCAGAGCTCCTCCTCGCAGCCCATTTCCTCCTGAAATCGTGGGCTGAAAGCCTACAGATTCTACCCTCTCACTCTGCTTTTCTTCTGCCCTACAAGGAGTTGTCCAGGAAGCTGCAAAAACCCATTCCCAGGGGAAGGGGCTGAGGCCTTCTCCCCGTGTGAGAATTGCCAGGTGCGGAGCAGGAGGAGACAAGAAAATAGTGTGGAAGCATTGATTGCATGGAAGGGAGGGGAAGGAGGTGTTCCAGGAGAAGGGGACTTCAAATTGTGTTTCCTTTAGGGTGACAGCCAGGAATTCATGAGGATCACTAAAAACTGAGGGGAGATTTTTAGAGAGGAAAAGCAGTTTGGTTTCTGGTATTGACTTTTCATTTCTGTTACCACAAGGGTGATGACCTCTGCCTGAGAGGTGCTTGATCAAGGGGCTGGAAAGATGGAAACCCATGACAGAAGTGTCTTTTCTGTCTGCTTTGACAGAAAAAAAACCTCACACCAGGATTTTTTACAGGGCAAAAAGAGCAATAAGAAGGATTCTTTCTCTCCTGAACGCAGAGAAAGGATGAAACTCTGCTCTCAGCTGCCTCTGTCACATTCACATCATCAAAAATTACCTCATCAAATACATCAGCAAGAGCTGATCTCATCCCCAAAGCCCTCAGTCACACTGCTGGGTGACACCTGAGGTTAAGGATCAATACTCACACATAGGCCAGGGTTGCACTGAAATGTTTGTAAATGTAAGTCTCAAGCACAGTGTTGAAATGCTGGAACTTGATGTCTCCAATCAGAGAAATAATAAATACCTGCCAAAAATCCAGAAGGAGACAGGTGCACAGAGCTGCACAGTAACTCAAATAGAACAGTCTCTAATTCCATTTATTTTGCTGTGTTATCATTTCTGTTTTATCAACAGCATTAATGCTACAGTGAGTGTTATTCATGTTCTAACAGTCACTAAACACTGTGTGTGTGCAATTTACTACTGTTTTCACTGTGGCTGCTAAAAACCTGATGTGTATTTCAGTCCTGGCTTCTGAAAAAGCCGTAAGAAGCGCTTAAATATCATTTATTTCTAGAGCAAAATACCAATTGCTCATTGGAATCACCAGGAACAGACTGGGAATGTGGCTGAAAACAAAGATTCACTCACCAGGGCATCAAACACCAGGAAATCATAGGTTTCATTTTCTGACATTTCCATCATGATGTTGAAAAGTGCATCGAGGGTGTCTGGCAAAAACTAGAGGGGAAAAGGAACAGTGAAAGGGTGGGGAAAGGTAGCTGCTGCTGGCATCCTGCACAGGAGCATAAGCTGGATTGTTCTTGCCCTTCCAGCCCAGCTGAACTGTAAAACCTGTGCATGAGAAAACATCTAAAAGGGAACCCAGGCCTGTGTTCCTGCACAGGATTGTCAGGATCGGCTCTGTAGTAAAGAAGATCTTTTCTCCTCAGCTCTGAACAGCCCCACTTTGCTGTTTTATGGCCTTTTCAGCCCACAGGATAAAAATGCTGACCTTTCCAAAGCAGCCTGGCCCTGTCCCAAGGCAGGACACTGCACTCAGCCTGTCTGCAGTGACACAGCACCAACTTCACCTTCAGCTGCTCCAGAAGAACATAGCCTTGCACAATCCCAGCACAGTCACTCCTGGGACTCCTCTCTGCAGGTAAGATTTCATCCCAAATCCTTCAGCAGACCGTCTTCTGTGGGAATGCCCCCATTTCTGGCCCACTCCCTGCAGTATTCTATGAGATCTCTGGGCTGTCTTTGCTCCCAGATTCACAGCTAGATCCTCCTCATTCACAAAGGAATTGAAAATTAAAAGTTAGGCTTGGATGTATTTCTTATTTCATAAGGATAAAGGGGAAAATAAAGTCACCACCTTCTCCTTGATCCCTGTAATATTTAACTTCTGTAATTCTGGTGAATTCCACTAATGAGAGGTGGAACAGAAGTTCCCAGAGCAGCTGTGGCTGCCCCATCCCTGGAAGTGTCCATGGCCAGGCTGGAGCAAGCTGGGACAGTGGAAGGTGTCCCTGCCCTTGGCAGGGGGTGGAAAGAGCTGATTTTAAGGTCCCTTCCAAGCCAAACCATTCCATGATTTGACAATTCTCCCACTGCTCAGCACCCAGACCTGCCTCCCACCCAAACAGACAGTTTTTGGGTCCAACCAGCCTGACACACAAGAGTTTGTGCACCAAGGAGCCTCAGATCCCTGGGAATACCTTCACAATTTCTCCTCCTTCCACCTCCATGAGCTTCCTGAGGTTGTGGGCGATGTTGTGGGAGTTGGAGCGCCAGTTCAGCAAACCCAGCAGGTCAACTGCAAGGACACAAAGCAGCAATTACAGCTTCCAGCTGCCTGTAAGGCTGCAGAGCAACCCCCAGCAATGCTGGGGGTTATTTTTAGAGTCAGTACACAAGGAAAAGTCACCCTCAGGTACAGAATGTTACCTTGAGGTGTTTCTTTTGTCTTGGCACGAGAGAGAAGATCTGCTATAAATGGAAACCTGGCTGCCATCCGACAGCACATTTGGAGACCATTTTGCATTTTTATGGACTCAAGTGCAGGTATCTCAAGCCAGGAATTTTATTAGAGTGCATGACTTAGCCCAGGAGCCTTCCAGAGCTACTGGAAGTCTCCCATCATTTACCAGCACAGGCTGGGCTCGTGCACATATCTCTCCTCATTGTGACCCCTTCAGCAGCACAGCAGAGTTACTGCACATCGTCACCTTGGAGAGCTCAGTCCTAACTGCTGCTCTCTTAACAGGCAGAGGAAAGGAGACAATCAACCTTAAATATTTAGAATTGTGACAAAACACAGACACTGTCAGTGACAGGTGACATTTCCACACGTGCCAGCAAACTTTTTGGGTTTAATGTTGGCAGTCTGGATCAAATATTTGCATGAAAGGCTTGCACAGACATTCTGGGAGCTTGTTCTGGCAGCTTGACAGGACAGGGCTGCCACTGACACGTGAGCAGCAAAATGAAACCTGAAGCTCTCTGCCCACATGCAAAAACCTGCCTGAAAAAAACCTGTCCTGTGTATTTCAGAGCCCCAGAACGAGCCCTACCATTCTGGGTGAGTTTGGTGGAGCAGATGACGGTGGCAATCTGGAAGCTGTCCTTGGTGCTGTCCTTGGTGGGAGTGAAGTTGGCCAGAGAGTGCAGGTTTTTTCCTGAGGGAGCCTCCTTCTCCTCCACCTCTGTTTTGGTGCAAGGAAGGGTCAAATAACTCCTGGCATCTTCCATTTTCTTGTTGTCACCCTGTTGGATGGACACGGCAGAGAGAAGGGTCACACAGTGACAGACAGAATGGGTTTGAAACACTTTTTCATCTCTTTCATTGTTTGAGTTTCTGATTTCAGGGATAAGCTGTCTATACTACAAATGATCTGAGCTATTTGCAAACCACGGAGTTTAGGAGGATTTCCCACCCCCCACACACACATTCTGCAGCTTTCTACTGCTCGGAAAATCAGCCAGGGGAGAGTTTTGATGAGTTAAATATGAGACAAGGCTGGAAATGCCCAGGTTACCTTGTAAATGATCAAATTGTGTTTGCCATCCTGCAGCGTCGTTCCATCTGCATTCATCAGCTTCACAAAGCCCATGCCAAAAGCTCTCTCAGACCTATCCCTGGCTGCAAACAGGAGAAATCTTCATCAGTAATTGTCTTATACACAATCCAAAATGCAGCCCTCTAACCCCATCAGCAGAGTTATTTAACTGGTAACTTCATTTTATTTAACAGGTAACTGCAGCTGCACAAACACATCCTCCTGGAGCATCTCCCACACACAATTTTAGTGGTTTTTGTGCTGATACACCAAGAGATTAATTGGTTGGACTCCTTAGTCTTCCAGGTCTTTTCTAACCTTAACAATTCCACAATCCTCTGATATTGAATTCTACAGATATTTTTGGTTGGGAGTTTCGTTTGTGAGCTGTGGATGTGGAAGAATGTCACTGCCTTCAGAACCAGAAGCCTTTGAGAGCCTTTCAGTGGCTGAGCCTCACATTATTGATCTCATTTCAGGGCTCTGAAGTGATTTGATGGAACTTCTGGCTCCAACCCTCTCATTAGCCTTTCATTAGCCTAAATAGAAATCCTCCTATAGGAAGATCAAGACAAGCCCACCAGGCCTTGTAGTGAATTTTGTGAAATAAATTGAAAGCAACACCCTACACTGAGAAACCAAAGCAATAACAAACATTGATAATTGCCTTTTGGGGGAGGATAAAATGTGGCTCCTTATCAAATTTCAGTTTCAGGACAAAACCTGCACCAAACTTTGGGTGCAAAAAATTTGAATGATTTTTGGGTTTTTGCTTGCCACAAAACTGGGAATAAGTAAACTGAGCAGTAAGTGAAAAAGCAGAAATGCAAGTTCTGCACTCAGTGGGAGGAGCACAGCGATCCTGCAGGTGAGTCCCTTCCTGGTACTCACACTCCTGAGACGAGCGGTGACGGAACGTGAACCTCAGGTGGCAACGACTGACTTCTTCTATGGCAATGGCTACCTGCAAGGGAGAATGGGATGGAAACGGCATTTCCCCTGTCCCCAGGCACTCCCCAGCACATCCTGGAGCTGAGGAGCTGCTGGTTTTACACCAGCAATGGTTTGTGCCCAGAGGAAGAACACGGACAGAGCCGTACCTTGACAGTCTCGTACCAGCAGGGCTGCTTGACCTGGTAATAAACCACAGACTTGTACTCCGAGACTCCCTCGTAGCCAGCCCCGGGGTGGATGGCTTTCTTTGGACAAAAAACACAAGGCACAGGTTGGGGAGAAAGGTAAATCTGGAGTGTTTTGGGTGGTAAATCTCCAGAGGGTGCCAGAAGCCATCCTACCTCCTGCAGGTTGCCATCCTCGTCGTGCACGGACATGGTGACCTCAACATTCTTGGGGGTTTTCTTCTTGCCTTTGTCAAACTCGCCCTGGATCAGGGTGACGTAGATGTCATTCCGGACATCACCTGCAATTCCCAGTGTTTAATGAGCTGCTTTCTCATTCCCAGGTTAACAGTTAATACCCCTGGGTACCACGTTATCCTTGTTTTCCTTTCAGCCTTTAATTAACAACACTCACCATCGCACCATTTTCATCTCCATCTCAAATGACACAAAATCTTCTAAAATGAACCGTTTTTCTTTCTACAAACCTCTGTCCCTATGTTTTCTTTTGTTTCTTTTTTATTTAACAAGCTCTCTAGGGTTAAATCCACTCTGAATGGGTGGGTCAAAGCCCTACACAACTAAAATTCCTTTGACTAAAGAGACATTTTCTCCATAAACCATCATTTTGCCATAAGAAAGGAAACTCATGTTTTCAATTGCTTGTGACAAAAAAAAATAAGAAAATAACCTGGAAATTTGAAGAAAAATAAAAAGTTTTCAGATAAAAAGAATTTTATTTTTTTTTTAATAAATAAATATTTTGGGGAGAGAAATTCTAGAGTTTAAGCAGCTCTTTTACTCCATGGAATGTGGAGGCACACGGGACCTACCAGGAAGGATGATCTCAGGGAACCCCATTTTTCGAGCCACTGCAGTGGATCTGTCTACAAGGTGGGAAAAATCCTTCTGAACCTGAGCCAGATCCCCAGGGAGCAGCTTCAGGGAGACCCACAGACCTAAGAAAACGGAAATGACACTTGTTCACTGAAAACAAAAAGGTACAAACCTGTTAAATTTAAGCCTGTCCTTCCAAAAAAATCTGTGTTTTCATGAAGCCTCCTTGTCCTCATCTGGTTCTCTCTTGCCTAGTTCTCCATGTCCCTGAATCTGAGTAAGGTTTTGCTGGGCAAGAAGATTCTCTGAAGTAAAGCCTGAACTTTCAGAGACGAATCTTGAGTGTCTTGGAGCCAAGGAAGGCCAGAAAAATCCAAAATAATGTGATTTAACCCCAAAGCTATTTGGGACACACAGCCACATCCACTTACAAATATTTCACATCCATAAAACACTTTTATTTTAAAGTGACCTTAAACACATGACTAGCAAGTGAGGAGCTGCTCTCACGCAAGTTTTGTCTGGTTTCACTTAGATTTTAGCTCCGTGTGTGATGGAGGGACAAAGTGACAACGCACTGGGCTCGGGGAAGGGATTAAACTACACCAAACCTTGATCTTGAGACTTTCAGCACCCATTTATTCCCCTGGGAACTCCCCCAGCCCGGGTTCCCCCCAGGCTGCACCTTGGCCTTTGTGGTTGACCTCCTTGGCAGCGATGACTTTGTTGAAGACAGAGGTGAGGGGCTCATTCTCGCCAATGCCATGGGAGGTGATCAGGGGGGACATGATGAGCTGGCGCTGCCTGATGTAGGTCTCCATGGCAATCCTGGGCAGGGGACCCAAAAAAACGGGGTCAGGGACTGGGACAGACACCAATCACATACAAGGAGAGGGCTGGCCAACGGCCGGCTGTTTACCAAATAAATGTGGGGTTTTCTTCAAGGATTCCAAGGGGATTTTCATTCCTTCACCTGCACAAAATCCTTCTAAACCTTCCCATTAGGAGATGAATCAGTTTATCCCTCAGGTCTAAGGTAAGGAACACTGACCTCAGGATTTAAGCCATGACTTCAAATTTGCCTCAGAGTTGCCCCTATGCAGATTAACTATTGGAAAAGTACTATAAATTAATATAAATTAATGACTGCTGTGACAACTCCTAAGTGATGAACCCATCCCCAGTCACAAACAAGACTGTTGAGGTTTGGACCTTGACCCTAACTTCACTCCTGTATCCACAGCCTCAATAATGAAGGAGAAATGAGGTCTCCACAGGTTGCCCAGCCTGGTGTCCAGCTGGGGGTCAGAACTCAACCTCATTAGAGCAGAATTAAAATGGGAAAAAAACCAAAACCAGCAAAACAAAAACCAAATCAAACAAACAAGCAAAAAAAAAAAAAAACTCCCGAAAAAACCCAACCAAAACAATTAAAAAACAAACAAACAAAACAAAAACCCCTAAACAAATAAATAATCAATTTAAAAAAAAAAAAAAAAGGTAGCAGACTAACATTATTCTGCAAAGGGAAAGCCATCCTTCCAGGACCTGAAAGGGAAGGGGAACAAACCCAAATGTCTCCTAAAAATAACCTGTAACAACAAAAGGCTGCAGCCAATGCTTTGCTGTATTTAGGGCTGTAACAACAAGGCTGGCTCTACCCAAACAAGCTCAGCTTTCGTTACTCTAATGTGCCAAAAAAAAGTGAGCAAGCAGAGCAGGCAGAACAAACACACAAGTCTAACTCTCAGAGCAGAAATGCAGATCTCATCGGGGCTGGAATTTCTTCCTCAGGAAGAGGGAGGAATCCCTTCCCTATGACTGACCCAGACAAGGCAATGTGGGAAGGGAGGGGCAGCAGTGACAAATGGCTGTGTCTCTGCTCAGTCTCCCTGAAAATCCTGTCTTGCACTCCCCAAAAATTTTGCAAGTCACATCCCCCCAGGCCCCAGGACATTATTTTGCTCTGTGCTCCTCTTCCTCACCCTGAAGGTACCCAGAAATTCCAGCTGCACTGCCAAGTCCCTAGGCAATCGAGTCTGTCACAGAGCCATGAAAACAGAACAAAGGCTCCTGGGGGTGACAGAAACCTCTCCCTGCAAAGAGCTGACTGCTGCTATCAGCTGATCTATTTGTAGAGCCTCTGGGGCTCTGCCAGGCACCCAGACAGATCTGTCCTTCCCAAAGGAAGGGCTTTAGCCAGAGGTGCTGCGAGCTCTGGAGCACGGTACTCACTGCTGGAAGGGGATAAAATGCTGCTTCTCCTCGTCGTCCACCTTCCCATGGATGATGTCAGTGATGTCCATCACTGCAACGACACCAGAGCATCACTCAGATCTGCCAAGGACCCAGAGAGAGCTTTCCCCTCTCAGAATGGAAACAACAAGGGGTTATTTTGGGCCAGTGTCGCTCAGAACAAGGGCTCTGAGTGATCTGGGATAGAAAGGAGTTCATGGCAGGGGTGGAACTGGATGGGATTTAAGGTTATTTCCAACCCCAAAAAGACCTGGGATCCTGTGGCAGCAATGGAGGGCATCACTCTCATTTTAATTTTTTTAAAAGCACATTTACATTGATGTGCAGGTCAGCCCACAGCAGTGAGTGTGAATATACTGAATACACTCTGACAAAATACACCCTCTGAGAAAAACCAGGAGGGACTGAGGCACTTCAAGGCAAGGAAATTCCACTTATATCCAAATGCTGCTTCTTTGGAAATCTATTCCCACCAAGGCTTTCAAGCAAGTCCCTTCACAAGAAATCCCAGGAATAAAATAAGAATCTGGTTCACTAAGGTTCCTTTAAAATCTTCCATGAGTCCTGAGGAGCAAATCCCACTCTGATAAGGCCCTGATGGGCCTGCTGCAGCTGTGGCAGCCTGTTAAAAAGGTTAACAAACCTTTAAGTTTAACAGGCTAAAAGAGGTTAAAAGCCAGCAGCGAGCGCTTGCTCTCCAGCCAGAACCTTCACGAGAGATCTTGGAGGGGACAATCTGCCCTGGAGCAGAGATACTGGCCCTGGCACATTTCCCAGCACATTTCCCAGCTCCCAGGCCTGTACCCCAGTCCCCCCAGGGGTTTTCCTGGGTATCCCGGGGAGGCAGTCCCCACCTGCCACGCCGAAAGGCCTGCGGAGCCCGCAGGTGTGCTTCTTGCCATCCTTCAGTTCCATGCGCCCCACGCGCACGATCTGGCACACCAGGCTGATCCGGGGCCGGATCAGGTCAGAACTGCTCAAGTCCTGAAAAAAGAAGAGTTAAAATTGAGTTCCATCAATGTCCTTTGTGAGTGGAGGGGAAGGGAAGG